>NW_026732133.1:0-158811 GCF_028476545.2 Physella acuta | reverse complement strand
CTCACCCGCCTTTCTTTGAACTAGACTAAGAGGGTCATTTTCTTGCAATTCAATGACCTCCAGTTGCAGTTCATCTTGGCAACTGGCCACATTTTCTTCAGATGGGTTTTGCAATAGTCTCACTTATTCTGTCTATGATTCCAAGTCAGAAAACCGCTAATATAACTTCAGCTGGGGATCTTTGATAATCTCTCATGAAAATGACGTGGGGAACTTAGCTGTTGCTTGAGCCATGAAGACCTTGCACTGCTGAAAGTTGTTGGCCTGTACTTGTACCAAAACATGACAAGTTTGGATTGGAAGGCCTTACGTTGGTTTTATATATCAGATACTAGGTTTCCTTCTCTTAAAGGCAGACCACAATTTCTATACCCACTCTTCATCAGACATTAATGGCTGTTTTTTGCCTTTACTTACCAGGCAGCTATTTCCTTTCTTAACTTTAATACTCTGCTCAGAATTTTCTCACAACTTTGCCATCTAACTGCAGTGTAATATGGTAAATCTTGAGATTCTGTGTTTGTTTCTTTCGACATGTCTTTGAACTATCGATGGTTGAGCCCATGTAACCTTGTTAAATTCACCATCTTCCCCACACGATTCAGTACTCCGCAATGTCCATATATTTAACACACAAAGATTTCTGAAGAGTAATAGAGTGCAGGAACATTGATTGTAGAATGTTTTTCTCATTCGCTTGTTCAACCAACCATTTCTTTATGCTAATCATGTATTTTCCTCTATTGACAGTCAGTTAACAAGCTAGTCTATTCCAATTTATAATCAGCAAATATTTTGTTAACTCATTGAATATATCATATCCAGTAAGAGTGTCAAACATGTTATGTAGAGAAGCCAGCTGTTGTATTATGTTCATGACTTTTTTACTTTCTCGTATATACGAAGTATAGAGAAAGTCTTGTAATCGTGCAAAAAAAAAAAATCGAGATTTTTACAAATCTCGACGTTTTACACCTCACTGATACGGAAAAACATAATTTTGCAATCTTGTCCGTATGTCTGTGTGTCTGTCTGTGTGTCTGTGTGTCTGTCTGTCTGTCTGTCCGTGTGTAAACACGATAACTTGAGTACCGTTACAGCTACGTTGATGAAATTTCATATATAAGTATTTTATCAAAATCGTAGATCCATATCAACTTTTGAGCGATTTCCGATAACCGGAAGTGGTACTTTTCCTACTTTGAATTTTTCAAAAGCCTATAACTTGAGTACTATTTCAGATAGATAAATGAAATTTCAAATGTAAGTAAAAGATCTAATTCTCTACCTTCTGTTAAATTTTGAGTAATTTCCGTTGACTGGAAGTAGTAATTTACGCTACTTCCGATTTCTCAAAAAACTAATGTAAATTTTAAAAGTACTAATAATATTGCGCACCATTATGCGCTTTTTTATTTGGCGTTCACTTGGTGTGCAATTAATTTGTCTACGAGATTTTATTCTATTTTTAAAACTTTAAGTATTTAAAATGGATTAAAAATCATGTCTATAGCCCGAGTTCCCATCCCCTGTTATTTTATATAAGAATATTCGAGAAAGTTTAGGGGAGATCACTCCCGGTTTATTATTAAAATATATTGAAAGGCTAAGAAAAGAATACGTTTGTGTTTTTGTTATTTTTGTAATTTTTACTTTCTCGTATATACGAAGTATAGAGAAAGTATTGTAATCGTGCAAAAAAAAAATCGAGATTTTTACAGATCTCGACGTTTTACACCTCACTGATACGGAAAAACATAATTTTGCAATCTTGTCCGTATGTCTCTGTGTGTGTGTGTGTGTGTCTGTGTGTCTGTGTGCCTGTGTGTCCGTGTGTAAACACGATAACTTGAGTACCGTTACAGCTAGGTTGATGAAATTTCACATATAAGTATTATATCAAAATCGTAGATCCGTATAAACTTTTGAGCGATTTCCGATAACCGGAAGTGGTACTTTTCCTACTTTTAATTTTTCAAAAGCCTATAACTTGAGTACTATTTCAGATAGATAAATGAAATTTCACATGTAAGTAAAAGATCTAATTCTCTACCTTCTGTTAAATTTTGAGTAATTTCCGTTGACTGGAAGTAGTAATTTACGCTACTTCCGATTTCTCAAAAAACTAATGTAAATTTTAAAAGTACTAATAATATTGCGCACTATTATGCGCTTTTTTATTGGGCGTTCACTTGGTGTGCAATTAATTTGTCTACGAGATTTTATTCTATTTTTAAAACTTTAAGTATTTAAAATAGATTAAAAATCATGTCTATAGCCCGAGTTCCCATCCCCTGTTATTTTATATAAGAATATTCGAGAAAGTTTAGGGGAGATCACTCCCGGTTTATTTTACCGTTGTTGTTATGTTGTTAGCGACCCTACGACAGCGTTGTTGTCAGCACGGGTCAAATATTTGCATCACACAACAAGCCGTTTTCTTATGAACATAGATAACTGCCACACACCCCCACCACACTCATCTGTTTAGTCAGCTTCCTCTGTTAAAAAAAAGTGATGGACACATGTCAAAATGAGATCCATTACTTGTCAAATAAAGGCATACATTTTGTGGCCTGCAATTCTAGATGTAGATCTCAATCTGGATCTTCTAGAATCTAGATCTAGAAATTCTAGATCTAGATCTACGGCAAAACTAGACATAGACAGATCTAGACCCTACCTAGATCTAGAATCTATTCCAATAATACATTTCTATACTAAACTATTTCAGGCCTAAATTACTTTATTGAAATCAGTGTTTGTTTAGCTATGCACTTGGCTAATATATATATATATATATATATATATATATATATATATATATATATATATATATATATATATATATATATAAGTTGTCGGGTGCTCTAACGGGCACTTCCCGGCACTACAGGCGCTTCAAATTTTGCCAGGATGCTGCCTTGGGGTGACAGAACACGGGGGCCGGTTGCGGTTGGCCGAAAAGTCCACGATGAGGGGGTCAAAACTGACCTCGACTGACCGGCGTCTTATAAGAGATATATATCGAAAAAAAAATACCATGTAGGAACAGCAATTTCTCTAAAATTAGCGTTACTGTTTAAACGTAAGCACTACACATAACAGCCAATCACTAATTACTTAAGCATTCAAATTCTGAATGTTTTTGAAAACCTAAGCAAAGCTAGGCAGCACGCCTAGTATTTAGCTGCGTTTAGTTGGTTGAAAGATAAGTCTGTTGAGAACCAAAGGACAGAAGCGAACGATACAAGTTATTTGAACCAATTTCTAAGCCAGTTAGTCGGAGTTTGCCACGTTGAGGTCTGCCTGGCTAATTGGGAGACACCTCCAGAGCCGGTGATATCCGTAAACAAAGAAAAAAAAAACTTTTTTTCCAGCCCCTAAAGTGGATTTAGCTAGTGCTAGAGTTATATTATTTGATTACTAATGTTATTATTCTGGCGAAACATGTGTGTGTTCATATTTAAAGCTATTTATTTTAAAAAACAAATCAAATGTGTTTACCTAATCTTAATCAAATGCCAACAATTGAAATAAAAATGTTAGTGGCTCTTTAAAAAAACTGATAAATGTCGTAAATTGTAAATGTGGGCTCTTCATCTGGTGTATCTCTTTCTACCATTCGTATGAAACTGCTAATGCTGTTAGAACAACTTTACGTATGAACGGCTTACTAGACACAAAAGTTTTGTTAGGATAGGCAAGTAGGTCGCATCTCCTGGGTCATATCCAGGCTAGTCTCTCCAACTGCCCATAGATGTAACCAGGCTAGTCTCTCCAACGTTCCCCAGGTGTATTCACCAAATTAATAATGTTTATATAGGGAATTCGAACCGGTCAGTTCTAAAAGCCTTCCGGAATGTTCCCGAAGATAACGCCTATCTGATAGTGACCCCCGCGAGTATATCTAAGAACTCAGTAGTTATGAATTGGTCCGTTTTGAACCCTCTTCGTGGACTGTCCGGCCAACCGGCACTGTCCCTCGTGTTGTATTGACCCAAGGCAGGATCCTGCCAAATCTGACGCGAATGCGGTGCCAGGAAGTACCCTATCGGGCACCCGACCACTTTGCTTTATTTATATAGGTAATTGTGTGTCCTATATAAATTGTATTGGAAGTTAGTACATACCATCATGTGACGAAGAAGTCGAGAGGTTGATACCGCGTCCCGGCTTTTAGTCAAACATCAAGTTGATATTCTTGTATGGTTTCTATTTACAATTTACCCGAACATCCTACCAACTATTCAACATATCTACTTATATAGGGCAGCGTGCAATACTTTAAGACTGTTAGAGTGAAGTCCACTTAAACTTCGCACTTATATTTTGCATTTGCGTAGCGCATCAGTATCCATGAAACCGTCTATACAGAATGTTTACATATGCTTTATAGATTTTGGCTATAGCTTTAATGATATAACTGTTTGTTGTTTCGATTACAAGCGATAAAAAGACTTCAGAAATATGTTACGCCTGTATTTGATCGATTCGATTTGAGAGCCCCGATTCTAAATTTAAAATAACGAATCTCGATTCAAGATTCAAGAATACATAATAAGTAATTGATTTTTTATCTGAACTATTTTAGGCCTTACGCATTTTATATTAATATGTGTCTACATTTGTTACTTACGGTTTCTTGTTTCTACTGGGTTGAACTCAACTGTTTCACATTATAGAGCTAGATGATTAAACAGAAACTAAGATACGCATGATCAATTTTTATACCAATTAATTGTTGGAAACTCTAATAAGTAGGCCTATAAGAAAATAACTTCATCAAACGAATAGAAGTTTATTGTCGATGAATAGTGAAAATAAAGTATCGCATATAGCTATTGTGTGCAAGCTGTGTTAGGGTGTATATATTTACTTATGTACGGCAGTGCTAGGGTGTATTTATGTTTGCAAATGTCCGTCTGTGTTAAGGTGTCATAATATGTATACATATATTCGTCTATGTTAGATTGACATATGTGTATATGTGTACGGCCTGCATAACATTTAAGTTTGTTTGTTTTGGTGTAATATGTTAATGTATGTATGGTTTTGTTACTGTCTAATATGTTTGCATATGTACAACCAACTTAACAATGATCTTAAAAGTTTAACAGAAGAGTTTACATTGAGACATTGTCACATTGACATAGACAGTTGACTAGAAGACTTTACATTGTAAATTGTCACTCTGTTGCCGTTTACAATTAATGGAATTATCACTGAAGCTAACTTTAACATTGGCGATTAAAACAATAGTAAAGACATTTTACAAATCTGAAGGTAAGCAACTTATGTCTTTGTTGTGGTCATGGTCAATACTTGATTTCTCTTACCCTAAAATGATAGCACACCTCATTTTACCAAACACCTCACTCAAAATTACATTATACAGCCGTTTATTTTATGTTGCTTTTTTCAATGTTTTTTTTCTTCTTAAATCATAATTAAGCTCGATTTTCTTGACTATGCAAAATAAATGTTAGTTTTTACTGCAAAAACGTGATTTCTTTTTTTCTAAATCGTCACCAAACCCTCCTCTTCTAACCCCTCCCCTCTCAAGATATGTTGTTATGTATAGAGGATGTTTTTTTTTATAGCTTGTACTCTGTTGTAAGCGAAAAATGATATGCATACAGTTCAACACATTATGAGTTCTACTGGTAATAGTGAAGCAATACAATACACATTACCATGGAAAAGGATGGCATTGTACAGAATTCTTGGTTTATCTTTGTTCTAAATTCAAATGTAAAATAAATATGGATTATCTTTGAAATTAATAAGAAAAGCACACCATTTATCCAACGATGTCTTCGTATATCTTTCAAAATAGTAAAAACATAGCTACAGTGTTTATGTTTGAAATTACAGTAATAGTTCAACATAAAACAATGAAACATCTAACAGTTTTAGATCTTGTTTAAACTGAATGAATATTGTTGGTATGTAATATTTCAAACATGTATTGGTATGGCTCATTTTTTAAATATTTTATTTCTTTAATAAAAAGGTACATTAAATATGTAATTATTTCCCTTGCACGATATCCAAAGAAGAAAAAAAAATTATTAGTAAATACTTTTCTGCATCGGATTAAAAACATTCAAAAACATATGGGCAACATTGTAACGAATCTAATGGATACATTTAAAATTAACTAAAATAGAAAATATGTAACCATTTAAGACACGTAGGCGTCACTTTTGGAGCTGGTCAAATGTAGCTCAATTTAAAGTTGTGTGTGTGTGTTCAATATGGCAGGCATTATGTTGATACAATCATTACTTAAGTTATTGAAACTGTCATTTAAAGTTGTGGTCGGAGTAGTCGAGTGACTGATTGCACCGACTCTCTTCTCTGTATTTTGAATAAGATCAAAGTGTACTATATGTTAAGGATTGTGTACCGAGGTCTTAGCTGTAGCTTTAGTTTTTCTTAATGTTGATCAGGTTCCCATCTGAGCCCCTAAAAAGCCAGATTTAAAAAATTAAAATGCATACATGTTAATAAGTTTCCATAGCAGTAATTTAGGTTTTTATTTAATGCCATATTATAGTTAGTTGATCTTGAATGTTGAATTAACGATATTTATATGATTTAAAAACAAAAACCTTACGTTTTTTTTTAATTCATTTTAGAAATATTTAAATTAAATAATGTTTCTGATTTATTTTGCAATTTTGTCTGTATTTTTTACTTTCTCGTATATACGAAGTATAGAGAAAGTCTTGTAATCGTGCACAAAAAAAAATCAAGATTTTTACAAATCTTGACGTTTTACATCTGACTGATACGGAAAAACATAATTTTGCAATCTTGTCCGTATGTCCGTGTGTCCGTCTGTGTGTCTGTCTGTGTGTAAACACGATAACTTGAGTACCTTACAGCTAGGTTGATGAAATTTTACATATAAGTATTTTATTAAAATCGTAGATCCTTATCAACTTGTGAGCGATTTCCGATCACCGGAAGTGGTACTTTTTCTACTTTGGTAAATTAATCAATTAATTAAATATATATATATTTTGCTCTTTTTTTTGCCTTGGTGTCACCCCCCTAAATGGTGTCACACGGTGTGGTCCGCAACCCCGTTCCCCCTTCGCAACGCCCCTGGGTGTAATTCAGAACGTCCAAAAGATTTAACTTCTGGATCCGAATTTTCGGATCAAGGATTTTGAAATATAAAGGTCTAAATTAATCTACTATATATAACATGTGTTACTGACGGGAATGTTAGGTGTATGGAAATCAATCATTTGGTTTATTCTATCTGTTCTTCTTATGATTTACAATTCGTCGACAACATATTTCAAGGCTCCAGCTATATGTCTTTTTCAGTACAACCAATATTTAATTACGTTACTTTTAAAATATACAATTTAGTCATACGTATGTGTACAGGCGCATTATCATGTGCAAATAGTTAAAACAACGATGTAGGATTAGATATTGTGATACATTGTTAGTATATTATCTTAATTAAAATATTTAATCTAATGCCCTTTTACTTTCTCGTATATAAGAAGTATAGAGAAAGTCTTGTAATCGTGCAAAAAAAAAAAAATCGAGATTTTTAGAAATCTCGACGTTTTACACTTCACTGATACGGAAAAACATAATTTTGCAATCTTGTTTTATATGTATGGGAAGGAAATATACATGTCTTGAGTTACGCGGCATTTCTGCTGTTGCGTCCCTTTGACAGTTTATTTAAACATTATAGTTGCATTATTTCTGCATACATTAGTATATGTTTCCTGCACTGATTATTTCAAACTTTTTTTTGTTAAAAGCAAAAAATATCTAAATAAACATGCTAGATACTAAAGGTATTGCACTGTAAACGTCAGGCCTAGGATTGAGATTTTAAAACTAAATAAAATAAAAAAGAACAACACACAAGACATAGGCAGGACAGAAGTAAACACATTTCTGTAGACATCTATAAATAGAACAACTCACGCATGGCATATGAGTTAAATTAATGCTAACAATTGATGCATTTAGAAAACAAACAACGTTTGCTTATTTGATGTTAGTTTCCAAGACTTGCAAATTATTTAGTTTAAACAATCACTATTGCTTCTTTCGAATTGGAAAAATATATTTTTTTTTTTTTTTTTTTTTTTAAGGATTGTCCCATTACAACCAAAAATGCATGTAAAGTATTCAATCCCTTGTGTGTGTGAGGGGGGTTGGGAAGCGGGGGGATCTAACACAGTATATGTACTCGTTACACAATATTATTTTCTGCACACGTTGAATGTATTTTAATAATTAATATTAGCATTTATGACATAATTAAGTCGCAAGGCCTCTTCTGTCGTTGTCCAGATATATGGTGAAATATATGTTTTGACGTGTGTGTGTGTGTGCTATTGATTGACTTGATAAATCCCCTATTGTCATATATTATGTATTCAACGCACCTAAAACTTACAAAACTACAAATCAGTATGTATTTGTTATGTAATTCGTAAGGTTCGGCTGCACCAACTGCGGACTTAGCCGATAAATAGAAACTTATTTTTGACAACAGGTTCACACAATCAATAAAAAATATTTTACATTGTAGAACATGATGTAGTCAGTCAACGACCGAAAACATTTTTAAATATCCCTGCATACACACAGTTGTATATCAAATGTGAACTTATTGGAGGGTCTGATGTTGTCAGACAGATGGTATCAATCCAGATAGATAAGACATACAGTAAGACCGACAAATAGGCCTACATTTTAATAGCATCTTACCTCCGCCTACATTTCAGTAACATCCGACACATCAGCCTACGATTATATAGCATGTCTCAAATCGTTCTATGGTATGTGTGTCATGTAACACATAGCATGCCATATACATTAATTATATATATATCACAAGTAACAAGCAATACACGCAATGTAAATATCAGGAGTATTTTTTTTATATCTACATCAATATTAACGTCATTACAACAGGTGATTTGTTCTAACAATTAAACGTCATTTTCTTCACGGAACAATAGTTACGTCATCCATCAGAAGTAACAGCAGGAGTTGACACGTTTAAATAATTTCTATGAGGTCGTTTTCGAATTATTTTTTTTTTTTTTTTTTTTTTTTTTTTTTTTTCCAAATAAGTAGCAAAATTCAAAGCTATGGATCAAGCATTAAATATAGATCAAAACGATTAAAGCTTGTCTTTAAAGAGTGCTAACAAACTCATTATAGTTTTTGGTCTTCAAAAAATACAAAAAAAAATTGTTCAAAACAAAATTACATAATTAATTAAAATTACATACAAACCAAGCTTGTTATTTTAATATAATATATGTAGTTTGCAATTCAGACTTACTAGTCGCGTTCCTGTATATTCTATCAGTTCATTTGCACGGCTAGTGCTATAAACTAGAAGAAAATTGTCTCCCGTGAGCTGTTTAGTAAGAATAATGGTAAGTAATAAGTAAATAAGTATTTTTAGTCAAACACATGTAATATTTTTTGTTTGATTTATGTTTACAATATACCCAAACATATTACCACCAATCCAATACTTCTACTAATGTAAGGTCATCGTGTAAGACATTAAGACTGTGAGAGTTGAACTTTGAACTTAGGTTTTGCATTTACACAGCGCGATCAGCAACGGTACAATACAGTATCAATGCAACTTACTATAAAGAATGTTTACATGTCCTGTTTTAGCTAAGCTTTTGTTTATAGCTTTAATGATATAACTCTTGTCTCGATTTGGTTCCAACACTATTATCACTTTATTTGTTAACCGTGGAATAGATTAAGGTATGTAATCATTTAAATAAAAACAAATTGTTTATGTTGGCTATCAAATCAAAAATAACTTCAACAAATTATATGATAGTTTCTAGCCACGATGATAGCGTTTGATTAGGGAACCCAATCAGTCAATATGATTTTTTTAAAATGTTCCCACCAAGATCGAAGACAGAGGAAAATCTCTACGAATATGAATAACTCTAAGTCAGGGGTCTCCAAACTACGGCCCGCGGGCCGGATGCGGCCCGCGAAGTCCTCTCATCCGGCCCGCGGAGATCTTTATGTCCAAGGAAAAATCGTTTGTTGGTGATGGCTGAGGAACTTTGTCTAGAAAAATCAAAGACATGCCTGGAAGAAATTGGCCCCCGAACTGAAATTTGATAATTAATGCGGCCCTCGGACTGAAAAGTTTGGAGACCCCTGGATTACATCAAAGAAATATCACCTCAAGATCTGGTCGTAGAGACAAAAATTCACTTCAACCCCACCAGCAGTTGATAAATCAAAGGAAGAAAAACGATGGGTTATGCGAAATGTACAATCGCATTTGTCCTGCTATATGTTGTCCTGGTATCTTTTGTCCGTGAGATAATTTGTCCTGAGATCATTTGTCCTGAGATCATTTGTCATAACTATTGACTGTTGATGCTAGTTGTATTGACCATGGAGAGCGGATGTCTTTCTCTTAAGGTATGTCTCTGACATCAAAGCGGGCGGCCACCTTGATACGAAGGTGTGTCCTTATTGTTATTTCATTCCCTTTGATTTAGTTTCGTCCACCTGACATGGTAGGATTGTCTCATGTTTGGCAAGCCCACCTACGCTGTCTATCGAAAAAAATCTTTAATCTTCGTATACTATATTACTAATACTAACTTTAAAATGTTTAGTGCAAAATGACAAATGTATACGCCAAACATTTCTTACAATTATTATAGAGGCCTATAAACAATATTAAAACATAATAAACTAAACCATATGACACTCAATAAAAAAATATTTCAGATCAGCCAAAATCATCAACTACACTATTAAAATTTAGGTGTGAGATATTTTGTCTGAGATATTTTGTCTGAGATCATTTGTCAGAGGTATCATTTGTCCTGATATATTTTGTCCTGGTATCTTTTGTCCTTGAGATCATTTGTCCTGAGATCATTTGTCCTGTCACCATGTAAAGGGATGTGAGGTGGTGGGGGGGGGGCATTGTCTAATTAATATTAGGATCTATCAGTAGGTGGGTGTGTGGTTTGTAAAATATGATCTTTATCCAAATTGTTTTCTTTGAGAATTGTGTGAAGATATGTGTGCGCTACTCGGTGGAAAGTTTTCTCCTGGTCTAAGCTGAGTATGAATGCTGGGGTGTTTTTATCCTGTGTACACTAAATGATATCTCTGATTAGGTGATTGTGTATGCGTATTTTCCTCCCTGTGATATTGCATTGTTGGTCAACATGAATTAACTGTATAATTGTATAGTAGGATGTTGAAAATATGGGTAGGTCTATAAATGTGGGTTAAATTAGGGTCAGTCTGGGATTTCCGAAGAAATGTTATAATTGTTAAAATTTTTATCGCACCGTTCAAACAGGAAAAAAAATTCAATGATGGCTACACGAATAGTGTTCTATTTTTTTTTTTTAAATTTTAAAACTTGCTTTATTTTGGTCAAGAAATTTACAAGAAATAAAAATGCATGCAGTGTTGGATTTCAGAATGACCAAATGTTATTTTACAATCCCCAAAGATGTAATCTGAACACATAAAACTATTGGTCATTCAGAAACCTTTTATGGTTCTGCTGCTTGGCAAGAATGAAAAATAAATATAACCTACAGTTTACACAACTCATTAACTTTCAATTTGAAAAAAATTAGGCATCAGTGAAAATGGGCACAAATGCCAGAGTGATCTTATTGATACCTAGATTTCAGTTTATAAACACAATAGGGATTTATATAAGTTGCAACATCAAGACAAATGCTGACCAATAAAACAAAATGTACATTGAAGTGAAAAGTTAAAATATGACGTGCATTATGAAGGCAAATAATCACAATAAAGAAAATGTTTTAAGACTTCCTTTCCTTTAAATTGGGAGTATTCATTTAGGTATCGAAAGCTGTAACTACCTGGCAATCAAACTGAACCAATTTTTAAAAAAGTACTTCTATGTCAACAGTAAAAATTTAAAATAATTACAATTTTTTTTTAAACAGCAATAAATGCTATCAAATCACTGTAAATGTGTAGTAAGATAAAACTTAGCTCATTGAATGGAGAATACATTTACATTATTCATCACAAGAAACAAATAGGCAAACAATTTTTAAAACCTCTACAAGTGCTCATTGCACTCGTAAGTTTGAGAAATAACTGTGGCTTACTACTTATGTTACAGTAAATATCCATTGATGATGAGATAAAGTATACAGATAAAACCTATACACAATACTTTTACTAACTAATGCCATTGAAAAAACAGTACATTGAAGTCTTGTATAATTTAATAGCTAATAAGAAATTCTATGCAAATTGTTTTTTTTGCACTTTTACACTAAGCAAGTGTCATGGAACTAGTGTTGAAATATATCAAATGAAAACATTTATAGGTAGCCAAAATTTACTTTAAGGGTTACCTAATATATGAAACTCTATAAGTGACAAAATCAATGGAGATTAAATGGCGATGTAGTTTGTTTTGCCAAGATCAATGAACAAGAATGAGCAAAAGTAAAGTGGAAACATGAAGCAATGACAGATACCAATGAAGTTATGATTCTATGTACTATTTACATGATGGGATTCATGTGAAATAAAATTTACATCATAAAACAACCAATACAGATAAATTATATATTGTAATGAAACACAACTTTAAACATAATAAAAACACTAATCAGCGAACAATGAGAATAGGTGGGAGTAGGAAGTATTCGGACAGCTGACATCCGCTTGGGCACCAAGCCCAGCCCCATAGCCGTACAATACTTGCCACTTCCCAAGTGCCGAGTTTTCCCAATATCGTTAAATTGGAGAATGTTATTTTATTCAGAATGCATTTTCCTATCTGTCAGTAATCATTAATTTGACCTCAGTGACGTAGTTTTTTAGTTATTACCTTCCTACGGTTGAGCCGGGTACTGGAAGGCGGGGTACGAGTTTCCCTGCGTTCAGTGGGGTGGAAGATAAGTCTGGTGAGAACCAAAGGACAAAAGCGACCGGTACGGTAATCAAACCGATATCCACGCCAGTTAGTCGGAGTGTTGAGACCTGCCTGGCTAATGGGAGACATCTCCTGAGCTAGTGGTGTCCGTAAAGAAAAAAAAAATTAAGAGCTTCTAAAGTGGATTGGGAAAGTCGTGTAGTAATATTATTTGATAACTAAGTTTATCATAGCAGAGCCAGCTAAAAATAATTAAAACATGTTTTGTGCGAAACATTTGTATGTTTTTATATGAATACATATTATTTATATTTAAAACTATTTTTTTAAATAGTATACTTAATTACCTAATGCTAATCAAATAATAAATATTGAAATAAAAATGTTAGTGGCTCTTTAAAAACTGGAAAATTTTGTAAATTGTTATTTTTGGCTCTTCCGTCTCAAAAGGTTGCCGACCCCTGCCTTATACCAAGCCTTACAAATAGTGTTCTATCAGTTGTGAAGTTTTTTAAATAATTCTACATACTTTAAATGGATTGGGTAGTATCGATCATTCAGACTTCATCAAATGTCTTCTAAATGTGTAACACGTATCGCAACTGTGTTTAAACCATAATGTCATAGCCATTTTATATAGAAAGCAAGGACACGTATTAAGGTTTTTATCATTTTTCAATTAATAATAGAATATGTTAAAGATTGTATGCTTTTAGAAACAAAACATTATGTCTCTTTTATTTGAATTATTTTCAATGCCTTAAATGTACTTAATTTGTTAATTAAACACCAAATTATTTCCCTTGCAAACTTTCAAAATATTAATTAAATTTTTTTGTGAACTAAAATAACAACATGTACACTGCAGTAAGCCTAATCTAGTATACACATTTAAAATGAACTAAAATAGAAAATATCTAACCATATAAAATATGCATCTGCTACTTTGGGAGCGGGTCGGATGCAGCTAAATATAAAGTTGTGTGCGATTCAATATGGAAGACCAGATGTTAATACAATCCTCAATCAAGTTATTGAAACTGTCATTTAAAGCAATCACTACATTGGTCTGATAAGTCGAGCGATTGATTGCAACATTTAAATTCTCGGCCTTTTGGCTAAGATCATCGTGGTCTATATGTCACGGGTTCTGTACGGATGTCTTAGCTGTGGCTGCAGTTTTTCCTAACGTTAGTCAGGTACCCATCTGAGCTGGGTGGACATACGGACGTCCTACATATATGACATAATGTTTGGTTAACTTAGTTGTCAGTTATGTTACATTGAAACATCCAGGTGGTCAACTAGCTAGTTGTTTGGAAAATATACATTGATAATATTATTTTGTTTCATATAAACAATAAACCTCGGCTAACTTATCTGAATCAAATGTTACAAGAGGTAGCACGTGAAATGTGTGAGTCGCTATTGAGTTCGTTCATCACTTCCCCCTTCTGTTGACACACGGCTCTCCCTATGATGCAGGAAGGTAAACAACAACACCATGTCTTTCAGTTAGCGTAAACTTTGTTAATTCTTATTTCTGGTTTGTAGAATTCAGTTGAACGACAAGTTAGTTGTGTCGTTCACTTCAAGGTGTCGGGATGGGACAGCTACCAAAGAACAATTATGTTTGAGAATATTGTTATTTAATTGACGCAATATTAGTATGGTAAATGTTTGTTTTTATTGTATTAAACATAAAACATTCTATAGAAAAAAAATCAAAACAGCAGATGTCTCTAAAAATGCACGACAAAAATTAACGTTACTTATGTAAATACTGTTTTAAAAACAAAGCAATGAAACACTATATTTGTTGGTATGTTTTATTTTCTTCAAATTGTATGTTCAAACTGTAAAAAAAGACAACCAAATATGCTTTTGTAAATTAAAATTCATTTTATAGTTTTTACTGCAATAACGTTTGATTTATTTTTCTCTCTATCATCATAAATCCCTCCCGTTCTTTCCCCTCCCCTCTCCAGATATGTCGTCATGTATAAAAGATCCATTATATATATGGTACTCTTTTGTAAGCGAAAATTGATATGCATACAAATCAACACATTATGGGTTCTACTTTTAATAGTGAAGCAAACAATACACATCACCAAAAACAGGATAGAAATGTACATTATTATTGGTAATTTGAAGAACGTTTTCTGTTCTCAATATGTATTTTCTTTTAAAACAATATGGATATTTCACCAAAAGGATATCATCATCTGTCCAACGTAGGTCAAACGATATCCTCGCTGGTCTTTCAAATGGGTAAAACTGAATGCTATTGTAGCTTTTTTTTTGCAATTACAGAAAAATTTTAAACATAAAACAAATGTACATCTATTATTTTATGTATGTTTTTGAATAAATTTGTTGTAGAATATATGTCTACTTTTAGGAAAAATTAATACGTCTGTTTGATTTATTTTTTGTTTGTTTACCAAATGGTCTATTTAATATATAATTACTTCCCTTGCACAATAACCAAACAAGAAAAAAAATATTGGTAAATACCAGCATCGGAAAAATTAAACAACAAAAAAAAATAATATGGGCGACACTATATCGAATCATAATGATACATTTAACATAAAAGAGATGGTCAAATGTAGCTCAATTTAAAGTTGTGTGTGTGTTAAATATGGCATGTATTATGTTGATACACTCATCAATCAAGTTATTGAAACTGACATTTAAATTAGTGGTCGGAGTAGTCGAGTTCTTATTGCACCGATTCTCTTCTCGACATTTTGACTAAAATCAAAGTGTACTATCTGATATGGGTTATGTACGGAGTCAGGTAACCCATCAGACCTGAGTGGACTAATTGTCCCGTTCATTTTTTGGAAAAAAGAAATGTATCATAATTAAATCATCGGTCATTTTGAACGCCAAATATTATTAGTAAAATAGATCATAACTCATTACGTATATAACAACTTATTATAACATATATTACATTAACAACACATTGCTACCAATGTAACGGCAACATCAAACACAAATTAAACGATACTATGTACACGTGTTTTTATTTAGTTTAAACTATGAATACTATTTTTTTTTAAATAAGTACTGATATATTTTAAGAAAACAAATTGTAGTTTGCAATTAAAAAATGTAATGTGTATATATTAATTATACTCCTCCTTGATCATTGTCCAGAAAACTACTGTGAGTGAATATCTCAATGTGATAACTGATCTAATTTGTCTCAATAAAACAGGAAAGAACACGAGGGGAAACAATGAATTGATCCATTTCAATTCCCTTACTCAATTTCTTCTAAGTCGACACAATGTAAACTCACTAAGTAATAAATAAAACAGTTCAGTTGTCGTTTTATTGCTAGATATGTTTAAAATACGATGTGATGTAAGGTGATTATCTTGAGTATGTCGTGTGATTGATTACATGGCAAATGTGTAATTAAAGTCAAACGTTATAAAATTAGGAGATCAGTGTTTACGTAACGACAACTCACGTTTCATTAACAAATGTTATTGTTATTCTATTTTTTTTATGGTTTCCAAAAGTAAAAGTGTAACAGCATGCACATTAATGCAATGTTGCTTTAATTTATTGTATCGGTTTAAAAAAAAAAGTGTGTATATCATATCCTTTATCCGGCCGCTATATTTAGTTTATACAAACTTAAAAGAAAACATATTTTAAGTTTACTTTAAGACGCCAACGGCAACAATTGTGGTACCAGATCTTTACTGTTATTGAGTTCGTCATCCTGTGGTATCACGTGGTCATTAGGCTACGTAAACAATTATTACAACTTTAATTACAATTCATTAAGCGTGACATAGTGAAAAATAGCCACCATGTTTTTTTTGTTATCAATGTGAATTCTGTTCACAACAATTGATTTAGTTCTAAAATTGTTATGTCTCCGTGGATGAGAAGACTTGCATTTAAGTGAGATAAAACGAGAACGTACAAGTCCTATTGTGGGTATTTTCAGGATTAGTCTAGGATTTCCTATTAAATGTTATATAACTTATGTTGAAGTTTTCATGAAACTGATCTAACAGGAACATTAATTCGAAGATGCCAAAAGGAACTAGTGGGGTGGGGGGGGGGGGGGGGGGGGAGGAAGTGGTTTTGTCGATAGTAAAAGATTTATAAAATTCAGAAAAGCATTAATTAGACGCTAAATTAAGATCTAATACGCAACATTACTAAATTAGACTTCATCTCAAAACTTCAAAATTTGTAACACACATCGTGAAAGTGTTAAATATTCAATGAAATAGATATTTTAAATAGACAACAAAAGCAGTTTATAATTATCTTCAAATATACATTTCTAATGCATTTTAAATTATTTTGTTTGTTTATACACGTAAAACCTGTGTGTTTTATTCTTCTTTTTTAAAATTTATTTTATGTACTTGCTTTGTTATTTAAGTAGGTTATTACTTCCCCTGCTAAAACTTTCAGAACAATATTGAAAAAAAAACATACAGTATAACGCTTACATTGCTCAACAAGACTAACCGTAAATTAGACTTAACTGACTATAATCACTATTTTGTTTTGAAATTCGATGCTAGAAATGTTACTAACATTTAGACACATTTAAAATAGACTAAATAGAAAATATGTAATCATATATGATATATAGTAACTATGTTGGGAGATAATCAGATATGGTTCAATATAAAGTTGTGTATGAGTTGTGTATGAGAATATGGTAGAGACTATGTTAATGCAATCCTTAATAAGTAGTTAAAACGTCCATTTAAAGTCATTATTATGTGAAGAAAGCATGTGCAATCATCATAGAGAGGGTATTATTAGTAGTGGTGTATAGTAGGGTAAGAGATAATCGAATATTTATTTTGGGCAGATAAAGCAACATTATAACATATTTGAAATGGACTTGTGTTTGATAATACCCACTGTGCCAGGCTATACACAATTAAAAACAAATAGGTTTACAGTGTGTGTATCATTTTACACATACCATCCCGTATGTATTAATTATATGTTTATCGCAAGTAACAACTAATAACTTGGTCATTACAATGCATGCCAGGTACCCATCGATTTCTGAACTAAACTGTCAGTTGGAATGGTCTAGCTTACAATCGTCCTTCACTAGCTACTGATAATGTTTTAAAGCAAAATAATTTCAGTCGCAACATTGGTAGTGTCAAATTCACAAAATAGGAAAAATAGGAAATAAAAAACTAAATAAAGGCGAGGCGTATGCTTTGTCGCGGGTCAGCTGGTATGAAATAAATCAACAGTTAATGATGTTTGATTTGGTTACGTGTTTACATTTGGTTATAAACTTTAAATGTGATGGTAAAGTAAAAACAAAATGCAGAGAATGTGAATTCTATAGTTGACGGCCTCACAACGAAACACACAATCACTTTCACGCACGCGTGCCCATGCACTTCCCCACTCAGGTATGAAGTAATTACTGCATGAATATTTGAATAACATGTAAATAAGTGACGATTAGCTGTGTGTGATGTGTGTGTATGTTATTATGTTTACATGTGTACCTGACATGGATTGTTAAAGACATACTACAAATGAAGCTCGTGCTCACACAATCATGGCACTAGAATTAAATGCGGCCATCTTACTTATAGTTTAGTCCGTTTTTAAATCGCAGACATTGTTTTCATAACGGTTTAACTGTATGATTTGTATATAGCTATTTTTTTTTCTTTGTTTGATTAAAATGTTTTTCATAGTTCAACTGTTTACGTCTTTTAACATCGCTTCCCGCACTTTTGACTTCTATTAAAGTGACCTGTCCCGATAATTCTATTAGTTCAAGTCTATCTACGATAAGACTATTCGAGTCACATACGACCTGAGTTAGCACTAGATTTTAACATTTCGCCAACACAGTAATGTCATATATAAGTATAATCAACAACAACAATGGAGTTGCGCCAATTCATGATCCATCTACGGCAAAAGCTGTAGGGAGGAGCCTCTATGGTTACGGTCCACGTTGCTAAATGAAATCATGAGCCCCACACTTTTCAGATACAGCCAAGTCACTAACAATCTCAATCAAAATATCAGATGAAGATGGACCATCATCAAGACCAACGGCCATCAAATTATTTATGGCCACATAATCCACAGTCTATTCAGCCCGCACCAGATCCTGCGACCCACACCTTCATTGTAGCAGATCTAAACAACACTAAAACACAACATGGACCCAACACACTTGAGCTATCCATGTACAAGAAAGATATTGTATGTGGCACTGTGATGACGAAATAGTGTTATGTTGGTCATAGATAAGCGATAGGTAGCGTAGGTCAACTAGACATTGGTCAAGCAGAACCAATATAATGCAGTGACGAACTGACCATTTATGTGAGATGATCAGCTGACCACTGAAACGATTTAGGGGATTATTGGAGCGTTTAGGAATCAATCGCGGATAAGCGAGTAGTAGCGGAGCTTGATATTTGTGTGAAGAAAGCATTTAAAATCAGACAAGAGACCGAATATTATTATGAGTTGTGTAGAATAAGAGAGAATAGAAAATGTATTCTGTGCAAATAAAGCAACATATTAATTATATGTTTATCGCAAGTATCAACTAATAACATGGTCATTACAAGGCATGCCAGGATCCCATCTATTATAAGAGAACTAAACAACAATCCACACATCATAGAAAACGTCCAACTATCTTTATTAACTTATCTTCAGGCAATAATGTTATATATATATTATTTTAATATTGGGTGGTCTAAAATAAATATATATTATTTTGATTTGGTGTTTTAAACGAGCAGTTCACAATTACTTCCCATATTTATTTTTCCAAACAAACTACGGGAGACAACTCAAAGACACAAAATCCGACTAATAGATAAATAAACCAATTTGAATAAAAAATAATAAATTCATTTGATGATTGATCCATTGACATTAATTTGTTTATTATAAGCTATCTAAACATAATTTTCTTACATTGAACAATGAATAAACGCATATGATACATTTAAAAAGCTAACAACTGATACTTTCTTCATGTAGATTTCAAAGATATGCAATTTTACAAATTTAACATTGTTCCTTATAAATACCGAACCTTTGGCTAAATAATTGTTTTTAACTAGCTGATCTGTATCTAATGTGCATTAATCTGCCTCAAAATATTATGAGCGAAAAGATTAATCTGAGGCTGTAAAATTCTGACATAAGTGAATGAGAAATAGAATATCTCTTCTAACTCAGTTGAAAAGAACCGATATAAGATTTAATTAAGTTGATGGTAACCGAGAGATCGTTTATTTTTACATAAGTTAAGCTACTTGTATGGATGGGTGGAGGGGGGTAATAAGTTTGTTGTTACACAGTGTAACAAACTTATTGCTACATAAATACAACGTATACATAAAAACGTTGTCTGTGTTGATTTTCATATAAAATACCAGCGTTGCTGTCAAGTGATATTGACAGAAACATTCGAATAACTTAGTATTTAAATAAAGTAAGGTAATTTGGAAAAAAAAATCATGATTGTATAAGTACACATTATTGTAATACTTTTTCCACCTCATGCACTTTAAATACCAACCAAGACTATCATTTTAGCTAAAACAAATGCATTGTCTGGTGTTTAAAAAAAGTTTATGTATTCAGTCTCGATAAACAATATTTAGTTGGTATAGTATTTACCAGAAAAGCTGGACAATTTAAAAGGTCAAAACTTTATTTAAAAAATGCCAGATCTGTCAGCCCTTAATATTTTATATTATTTCGTTATTATATAAATATTATTTTGTAAATCCATGCTAATATTTCAAACTTCCCGTTCTGGGAAACGCTTCCTAAATCACTGTTTAGTGAAAATACAACGTAGACATTTCCCACATAAGATAATTATAGCGAGTTTCATTTCAAATAAAAATAAATAACTGAGAACTCAATCCGATGTATTATGTTTTATTTTCTTCTTCTTCTTCGTTCTTAATTGTTAGTGTTGCAAAGGATCGAGCCTTATCTGCCTTTTTATCTGAGACTTTTTTTTTCGAATTTATAAACCATGAGCTTTGTCGATTATGCTACCATCACAATTAAGGATTACGTGTCAACTGGTTATGCGCCATTGAGGTTATTGACTCCGATTTCAGCCTGCTTTTCTTTTTGGATTTGCTTCCATAGCCGTTGTCCAACCAAGAACAAACTACAAGGCAGCAGTTGTTTAATTTTGGAGTTGTCTCTCCTGGAAGAGTGGCTGTCCCCAGCTAACGAGCCTCATCTGCTCGAGGGTTCGAACTCGAGACTTTTCGGTTTAGCAACCATGATCTTTACCGACTCGACCACACCGACCCCAAGTAGTAACTAAATTGTCATTCGTTCCAAAATATGCTCTATTCTACGTTAATATTGTTGTTCAATTTTTTTAGTAGTATTGCCTTATTTTATTCTTAGGCATAAAACCTAACCCATGAATAATGTATTTGCTCATACACCTTACTATTTAAGTAATGGAATAAACACGTCTATCTTAGCATTTAAGTCTACAAGATGTGTTATAATATTAAGCAGCTTTTGTTGTTGGCTCTTATACATCGGCACCATCGTGAAGTTGATTTTAAAATTGAAGGTTTAGTCCATACTAAAGATATTTTTAAAAATCTAGGGATACGCAACTTCTGCCTTTGTTGTGCACATAAATTTACGTAAAAATGTGTATTAAAAATTGAGTACGAGCTATCGCAATGAGTAAACGTAGTGATGTATCGTTTGGTTTGAGAAATCTAAATCTTTCATCCGCTTTCTTATATGGGAACAAAGTTATAGCGCTTTGAAAATGTGTTAATTTTCAACGCTTTTCGTGGTTTCCATGGCAACCAGTTTGCTATTGACGGCTATATTTTATTATTATATTAATTTCTATAGTTTAACAACTATAAATATATGAACGTATTAAACACCCAGAAATGTGTTAATTAAATAATAAAAAATTCTATCCGTGGTGCCTATGCTTAAAGCCGTAGATGTAGAAAACGATGTTTAATTTTAATAATTAGCTTGTCTCGAAATGCTATCTGATTGTTCTGTTTATTATATATTTTTCGTGAGTATTGTAGTATAGGTTAAAAGGGTTCATATTCTTTAGCAGTGTTGCTCATGGTTGTTACATTGCAACTAATCCTTCTAACATATGGTGAGAGCAGCTTCTATAGCAGCAAAATGTACGATCCTACTCAGATGTCCCGACCTCAACCACAGTCAACTGTGGGGAATGTCCAGACATGTACTCAGCTCCGTCTTCAACACGTTTTTTATCAAAGAAAAATGGGCCACAGGCTTAAGAAGTCACATAATCAGACAACTCATTAGTCAACATAAAATACTGAACTACGAACGACGGACGTGTGGACAAGAGGTTTCTTACACAATTTGAACATTTTAGCAATTCTGTGATGTAGTTGGTTGCTTATATTAAAATGATATTCACACGTATTAGATTTTAGGTAAAATGTTTTATTATGTTGATTTTAACGTAGACTTTCAGCAAAAACGAACATTGGACATTCAATTTCCCTCACTTATTGAGACCTAAAACACATACTTTTTAACTAAACATGATAATATGGTACGCTGAAGTTTGATCATAGTGATACTTTGACCAAGTGTACTCTATTCCTTTATGGAAAGGTTTTACTTAAGGGGCGATCTATTAATGACGTTAAAAAAATTTCAGATTCCCCCACCCCCACCCTCCGTCTACACTTGTCCACTTTCGACAGACCCCCCCCCCCCCCTCCCACCACCTACCACACATAAAACTTATTGCGGACGTCCACAAAAATGTAATAAACCGCTCACAAATTACTATTGTAACCATGTTTAGTATTAAGCCTAAATGTTAAAAGCAGAAGGTAGACATGGAAATAAAAAAATTAGTAGGTTTTATTTTTAAACGTCGAATTATGTTTTTTTGTTTAATATTAAGGATTGTCCCATTTCCTTTTATTTTATTTTTTTATTATTTTTTTTAATTTGAGGGTGAGGGCTAACACATTATAATTATCTATACTCGTTACACTACATTATTTTCTTCAATCGTTGAACGTATTTTAAAGATTAATATTAGCATTTATGACATTAATAAGTCGCAAGGCCTCTTAGGACGTTGTCCAGATATTTGGTCAAACGTATGTTTTGACGTATGTGTGTGCTAATGATTAACTGTATAATTCCCCTATTGTCGTATCTTATGTGTTCAAAGCCCCTGTCACTTATAAAACTGCAATTCATTCTTTACTGGTTATGTAATTAGTAAGGTTCGGCTGTACTAACTGTGGACTTAGCCGATACATTGAAACTATTTTTTTTTTACTTCAGGTTCACACAATCAATAAAACTTATTTTAAATTCAAGAACTTGATGTAGTCAGTCAACGACCGAAAACATTTTTAAATATCCCTGCACACACACAGTTGTATATCAAATGTGAACTTATTGGAGGGTCAGATGTTGTCAAACAGATAAGACCTACAATAGACCGACAAATAGGCCTACATTTTAATAGCATCATACACATACGCCCACAGTTCAGTAACATCCGACACATTGGTCTACAATTATTTATCATGTCTCAATTCGGTCTACAGTATGTGTATCATGTCACATACCATATGTATATATATATATATATATATATATATATATATATATATATATATATATATATATATATATATATATATCACAAGTAACAAGTAACAAGCAATACACGCAGTGTAAATATCAGTAATAATAATTTATGTCTACATCAGTCTTAACATCATTACAAGAAGTGATTTGTTCTGACAATTAAACGTCATGTTCTTTATTATTTTGATATTTTTTTTTTTTTTTTTTTTATTAGGGGATCCAAAAAATTTATGTATTTGAGAGGTTTATTACTTTGAAAATAAGTACGTAAACTTACCGAGTTATGACTGCCATGTATAGCATAAGTGTACCGATTTATTCGCCTGTCTTTAAAAAGTGCAAACAAACTTCTTATAGTTTTTCGTTCTTTTAAAAAACACAAATTGTTAAGAAAAAAATACACATACCCTAAAGAAAAAAATCCAGGTTTCATTACACCTTGTTATTTTACTTTATAGTATTTAATTTTCAATTCAGACTTACTAATCGGGTTTCTGTATATTTTATCAGTTCATTTAACGGCTAGTGATATAAACGAGTAGAAAATTGTCTCCCGTGTACTGTTTAATATGAATAATGGGAAGTAATAAGTAAACACGTATTTTAGTCCAACAAATGTGAGATTCGTTTTATGATTTATGTTTACAATATACTCAAACATATTACCAACAATCCAACACGTCTACTAATGTAAGGACATCGTGTAAGACATTAAGACTCTGATAGTTGGAATTTGAACGTATGTTTAGCATTTGCGCAGCGCGACCAACGGTACAACACAGTATTCGTGCAACTGTCTATAAAGAATGTTTACATGTACTATTTTAGCTTTTGTTTATAGCTTAAATGATATAACTCTTTTCTCGATTTGGTTACACCACTATTATCACTTTATTTGTTAACCGTGGAATAGGTTAAAGTATGGAATCATTTAATTCAAACACGATTTTAACTGTTGGCTACAAATCCAAAATAGTTTCAATTACGAAAGTATACCTAATTAATGATAATGACTCTAAATAATTAGTATTTTTTTTTATATTTGGTGTAATACTGTTTTTAAAAAAAATATTTTTATTCAACCGCTATTCGCCTATAATGCAATTATCAAACACATGATAAATTTAGCTATTCAATTGTGCCAAATATAACATATAACGGATATAAAACGTTTCGTAGATAGTTTGTAATATCTAGAGAAAATTTTTTATAAATACGTTCGTTTCTCATTACCATGTGGTAGCTTATGAGACATTTACATACATAAGCGACACACGTTTTTTTTTTTTTTAAGAAAGCGAATGACTTTACATTTGCTATTAAACCACAACAAAAGATATTTTTCAAAATCTGAGGATAGGCAACTTCTTCCTTTGTTGTGGTCATGGATGATACTTCCTCATCCTCGAAAATAATAGCACACCTCTTTTTGCCAACCCCTTCTTCAAAATTACATGACACATGTAATAGCATTTATTTTTTAAGGTTTATTATTATTTTTTTTTTATCTTTACTTAGCGTGACTTTCTTGACAAGCGAAATAATGGTTAAAACTAATTTTCTAATTGTTTTAGTGCATAAGCGTATCTTTATTTTTTCTCCGTCGTCACCTAACCCAGTCCCCTCCCCTTCCACTCCTCCCCTATCCCGATCTATATCGTTTCTAAACGATGACTTATTTATCTGGTATCCTGTTATAAACGAGAGATAAAGATACATAGAGGCCGTACACAGGTGTAGGCTTAACGACTGATACATCTCAGGATTACTAATGTATTTGTGTACTAGACACGTACATGAAATAATACTTTTAATAGTTATCTTTCAAAGCACCATTAGATGCATTCGATGTTGGTTTGTACGGTGTTTTTAAAATGAAATGTTTTTTTTTTTTTTTTTTTTATAAAGTGGGTTGGCATTGTGATAACTGTGATTGTAAAGATGTTTTGGTAATATATATATATGTTAATTAGCGCTGCCCTAATGGTTGAACAGCAATGGCCAGCTTCTGTGTAATTGTGTTCGTCAGTCTCGTCCAAGTGAAGCCGTACAGTTTGAGTTTGTCTGTCACTGTAAGGGGGTTTTTGTCTTTCCTCTCTGTTACCTAGAATGTTGGATTTCTCAGCATTGATTTAGCCACCACTGACTATCCTGTATTCTAGACATGCCTCTATTATTGTCCTCATGTTTTTCTCCGTCTTTAGTTAAACATTGGTGTCGTCAGTGTAAGCTATACTTTTCTTGCCTGCCTTGTTTGGTATTGGCAATCCTTTAAAGCGGTTGTAGCCTACTGCCCATTACTTTCTAACACGAGCTCTATACTAAGTAGGTGTAGTAGTGTGAAGGGTGGAAAGGGGGAAGAGACTTTTTCAAGCTTGTGAATATAAACGCGATGTCTTTCATTTAGGATAAAGTTATTTAACTCTTGTATCTGGCTGTTTCACTCTAAGTTAAAGGCAAGTTCTATTCACTTCGTTCTCTTCTACGAGTCTAGTGGCAAAATAATTACTTGGACGTCTATGATTTTTTAAGTTGCATTACTATTCTAGTGCTAGGGTTTGAAAAACAAATATTTTTTTTATTAGACATAATCGAAGACATAATCACCGCGTTTCCTTAAAATATGTACAAATGCATAGGTTTATATACATCTAAATATGTCCATGCAGAGTTAAATCGGTTAACTATTTTTAATAGAAATATATATTATACATTTGCAAAATAATAATTATAGTTTACAACTACAATAATCTCTAATACTTTGTTTCTAGTCCCCTGATACAACTTACGATCATTACAATTGGTATATGTTGTTGATACATGAACACGAGCTGTAGAAGTCAAGTTTGAAGCGGGTCACATATGTGATATCTATATGCCTATAACTGAGGTCTGGTAACATTAAATAATTTTGTTGTTCATGCTATGTAAAGCTGAGAGAAGCAAGACGTAGTTGTCAAACATTGTCTACAAATAATGTTTATAATTTTTTATAATATACTTTGTTTAACGTATACATGTATTCCAGGCTATAAGCCCCGTGCATACAATTGACAAATAGTCGTCAGATCTCATTATGACGTGTGGTCATTACAGTTGCTTTACTTGCTATGGAAGTTTTAATGTTTCTTTATTCGGTAAAATTATCGTTTCTACCACTGACAGGCGCAAGGCTTTTGCTTTAGTAGATTAGTATTTAACAGCTACCTCCCTTTTAAGTGATATAAGTTGAAATTGGACGTGTGTGCACGTTGGGTGGTGGGTAATAAAACTCCAAAAATGTTTGTACGTCATACATGGATAAACCACAAGTTTACATGCACTGTAATTAATACACATTTTTTTATACAATAAAAATGACCTTTTAACAATTAGTCCAATTCATTTTTTTTTTGTCATCCCAAGGTAGAAAAGTCTAGTCCTGAATAACATGATCTGACATGATTTATGTAATATATTGGAAAATCTACCATCTAAGCATAGTATGAGTATATAGAGTTAGCTGCCATCTGCACTCACTCATCGGAACTCCCGATTTCCATTAGGCGCTATGTAATGGCCAGTTTCACATAGAAACAAAACGAAAGTACCTTAGACTTTCGCAGCTTTTCTACTATATTATGTATGAGTCATTGTGTATACCTACATATATAATTTGAGACATATTCAAATTTAGGTAAAAAAAAATAATTCCTCGCTCCCCCCCCCCCCCCCCCCCATTTTTTTCACTTATTTGACCCTGATTGCGCCTCATTAACAGCCTGTTATAAACTAATGGTCAATATTGCTACGCAGAGTGGCCACCCCTGCCGCTAGGTGGCGAAACGAACTTTTAAGTAAATATCAAACCACAACAAACCTTTAAGAACGAAGAAGAAGAAACCTTTCTTCGCCTGACTATTTACTATTTATTTATATATATATACTGGATAGCTTTTCCAGATATTATAAATTCCTGAAGAGCAACAGCTTCATATTTTCGACCATGCCTTAAAGCAGGCGAACTAATATCCCTTTTATCCATTAAAACTTTAGCTAAGTTATTTAAATTTGTTTTTTTTCTGTTGCCTTACATATGAGTCCGAAGTTAGAAGACTGAATCCTCTTTAGTCTCTCCTCAACCCACAACTTGTTGGCGCTTTGCCCCCTTGTTTTCTTTTCTAAAAGATGTATAGATGTATCTGACATCTCTTTTAGGCCAATGCTCTGCAAAAAGTTTTCCTCCATTTGTAGACAACAGTAGTTATGGTCTTTTACAAGAGCCAACATATTGGCTGGCTCAAACAGTTGAAAGACTGGACTTTGTGTTGCATCTTTAGCAGCCATCCACACATTCCTAAAATGAGCTTCATATGACTCTTTAGGCTGTATATACTGCCTGTGGCCATAAACCATTTTTTTAATTAATTGGCAGACTTAAAGATTGGGATTTTATGGGTGACCATGTGTGCTTTTTCACCACATTAAACCATTGTAGTTTTTCTGTGCATGTTTGAGCACACAAAAATCCATCATTTTTATAAATGCTTAATCCGTAAATGATGGTCTAGAAATGCTTGCAATGAGCAAGGGGTCAAATGCCTGCTGTACACTCACATTGTGCTTTCAAAATCACACCATCCATGTCCACCATAATGTCCACCAAACAGTTGATTTTTTTCATCTGAGACATGCCTTGTGCCCTCAAATAAATTTAAATTATTGGCCACTCCTTGCCTCAAGTATACAACATATATGTGAATAAAAAACAAAGTATATTACATTTATAGTTATTGCGAGTTTAGCAATAAAAAAAATAAAGACGAGTCACCAATTAAATCTTAAGCCCAACCAATCATTCAGCATACCTTTCGTGGTACATAGATTTTGTAATTTGGGTTAGAGATGCATGACATGATTCCAAGTAAGGCATCACGAATATGTCCGGTAAAACTTAGCCCGTGTTTAAATCACAATACAAAATATCTGGGATGTTCATTTGGAACTCGGGCTGCAACGTTTCCTCTCTGCCGAAGTTGCTGTTTTTTACATAAGATTCCAACCTAAAAGTCAGAATATATGAAGGTGCAAAGATGTACGGTGGTAATTCTTAAAATTGGCTTATACAAAGAAAAAATAAAATTAGCCTTTAAGTTAATAATACTGTCAGTTACACTACTATTTAATTAGGCTGATTATTCATTTAGAATTTAGATTACCTGAGACGACCCTGGCGCATTTTCTGTACTAAATAATAAATACATTAAAATTAATACAGGCCCTAGATTCTCTAGCTAGATCTAGTCTAGTTAAGTCTTGTCACTAGCACTAGGCTAAGCAACTTTGTTTTTTTAATGAAATCTAGCAAGCAAAATCAATCAACACATATTAAAACGTTACCTTTCTACGAAATCTCTTTTTCTTCCACTTATTCTTGCTCCTCTTTTTCGACATTCTTCTTTAAGTTCAACTAAATTCATTTTTCCGAAGCTGACTTTCTCCATCTTTCGTGTTATCGCTTTACGAAAATGTTAAGAGACGCTCAACGTGCCGCTTGTTTGCTAACCTAAATATCTTTCGCACCACCTACCGGCGCTTACTGAGAAATACGGCCCATTAAACATACTAAAAACGAATAATTCTTTTTTTTAGCGCAATTTCCATTCTGGAGAATTGCGTTTATAAACTCGTCATTTCTGGATGGATGGATGGATGAATGAATGAATGAATGTATGGATGAATGTGTGTCCGGGCTTTAAGTCGTATCTCCTCCTCAACGAAGCAATATCGATGACTAGTTCCAAAAGCAATTATGTTAAGCAAGTTACGAGAATGAACATAGGCCATAAAAATTCCGGGTTTATTTCATGGATTTTCCGGAAAAGCAAAAAAAACTCGAAAAAAAAGCAGTTTTTGGCCCATATCTCGGCAACCAGACCACTTAGCGACTTGAAACATGTACCAATCGATTCCTGTCATAATTTAGAACAATATTGCCGAAGAAAGTTTTCAAAAATATCCTTTCGTTTGGTCTAAAAAAAAAATTTTAATTAATTAAAATTTAGACCGAATTAGTAGGCATTTTTTCCAACCACACCACACGCGTCATCACGTTCAATAGCTGCGCCATCACGTTCAATGGCTGCGTCATCACGTTCAGTAGCTAGGCGCGCAATGGTTTTTAGTCATGTAACTCTATTGTAAATAAAATATGTAAAATACTGAATTTTTTAAAAATAAAAAACGTTTTAATAACTAACCAATAGTTTTACTAACCCTGCTCTTGATTTATGCTACGACAGAGCTATTTTTAGATAACATAAGGAAATTGCGCTAAAATTGTCACTACACTTTTTAATTACCTTGTTTTCTAGATTATGCGATAGTTGGGATTACTATATTATGGTTCAAATGAAGTATTTCTATTGTACTTGGATTTAGAAATAAAAACAGTACTGCTTTCTTTACTTGCAAACACATATACATTATAATACATTTTTAAGAAATGTCCCATTAATTTACTTTTAAATATAAATTATAATATTTTTATTAAACAACTTTTAAACGATTTTTTTGTTTGTTAAATTATTTTTAACAGAGTTATATTTCTAGCTAATTATGCACATTAGTTTGAGTTCCTTCCCATGATAAATTTTAAAACGGGAATCGGAGAAATTATGAAGCACTAGATTTTTTTTTAAGTACAATAATTTATTCGCCAAGTAATATACAATCCAAAGATAACTATTCAATGACCATTTTGACATAGAAACAATACGAAATTATCGTAGACTTTCGCAGCTTTTCTACTATAATATGAATGATTCATTTTGTATACCTACGAATATAATTTGAGATATATTCAAATTAAGGTGAAACTCTCATTGCATCCGTTTTTTGTTTTAACAATCTTTTTTTTTTCTTTTTGAAATCATTTGACCCATTTTGCGCTCTGTCAAAAGTCTGTTATAAGCTAACTAGCCATCGGTACCCGGTATCTATGGGGAGCGGCATTTAAAACTGTCCGGAGTAGGGTGTGGGGGATGTGTGTGCGTGGGGGTGTGGTGGAGTTGGGGGTAGCGGATACATTTTGTTATGAATTACTTTGTTCAATTACGTTCGGAGGTGAAAGACGATGAAACGGTAGACATGCCTAAAGTAACTATATGTATCTACTTACATTATACCATTTTCTAATCATTTTCTGGTTGATAGTATTTTGTTTTATCTCAAAAATGAAAAATAATTATTTCGGGCTTCTATTGCTACATAAAGTCATAAAAATAACTGTAATGCTCATTGTTTAATGCCCTTTAACGTTTTATAAAAAAAATAAATGCGTTAAAATATTTTTAATATGTAAATCAGACCTCGTGAAACTTCAGATGCGTTTTTCTCAAAACTACATTTTGGGAGATAGGACAAGATGATACTGGGGGGAAGTAAATAACTGTATTGTGTTGTTAATGGCTTCAAAATTAAACACATCTTTTACAAACACATATTTACCATGCCAATGATTGAAGCTTGAATAATAATTAGACTTTTTTTATATTTATCTTAAACGTTTACTAAAGATTCTGCCATTTTTTGCAGGCCTAAATCACCTAAACTGTTTTATATAGACAAAGATAAATGTGTAAATATAGTATTTTAATAGACGGTCAGGGAGGCTCACAATTGAGTTATCTATGTCAACTTTACTGACATATATCATGACAAGATCATATAGGTCTCAAGACTACAACATTCAAATAAATAGACATTCATAATCACGAATGGCGTGTTAGTGTTCATAGCTAGTGTTATGAGTATATAATGGAGATATTTAAAGGTTTATTTCATATGAATGGGAGGAAAATACAAATGTATTGTGTTTCCCGGTATTTCCGAAGTTTTTACTCTTAGGGTCGGCGTGGTAGAGTCGGTAAAGCACATGGTTGCTAATTCGAAAAGTCTCGAGTTCGAACCCTCGGGCAGTTGAGGCTCGTTAGCTGGGGACAGCCACTTTTCTAGAAGAGACAACTCCAAAATCAAACAACTGCTGCCTTGTAGTTTGTTCTTGGTTGGACAAAGGCTAAGGACGCAAATCCAAAAGAAAAGCAGGCTGAAATCGTAGTCAATGGCCTCAATGGCGCATAACCATAACACGTACCCTTAATTGTGATGGTCGAGTCGGCAAAGCTCATGGTTTATTAATTCGAAAAAGTCAAAAAACCCTCTGGCAGATAATGCTCGATCCCTTCCAACACTAAAAATTAAGAACGAAGAAGAAGAATCTTTGAATGCATGTCTATAAAAGAAAAAAGAAATTAATTTAAAAAAAACGTTTTAATATCAAGCTTTTATGTAATAATGCACTAAAAGGTAGGAAATAAAGTATACACTACTATTTAAACTACTATAAAGGAAAGCGTGTGCCACTTTAGTATCTATTGGATACATTTTCTAATATTTAGGAAGAGACCCACGCTTTTCTTTATAGTAATTTAAATAGATGTGTACAATTTATTGTCTAGTCTTTAGTGAATTATTACATAAAAGCTTGTTATTAACACGTTTTTTTTATTAATCTTTTTAGTACTTAACATGTTTTATTAACACTAGAGTTGCACGACTAAAAACCATAAAAACCTATTGAACTAGTCTCTCCAACCGCCCCCAGGTGTATCCAGGCTAGTCTCTCCAACTGTCCCAAGGTGTATCCAGACTAGTCTCTCCAACTGTCCCAAGGTGTATCCAGACTAGTCTCTCCAACTGTCCCCATGTGTATCCACGCTAGACTCTCCAACTGTCCCCAGGTGTATCCAGGCTAGTCTCTCCAACTGTTCCCATGTGTATCCAGGCTAGTCTCTCAGAGTAACTGTTCCCATGTGTATCCAATATTCTTGATGTCTTTTACCAAGTCAATTTGCTTCAGGTTTTCCTTGATCTTTTTATACTGGCCAACCCATTTCCATTCTCTCTGTACGAACTCTTAAGCTGGTATCTGGTTTGTTTGTTGCTATGCGGGATTATGTCGGTTGTGAAAGACTTTTTATTTTATTTTTTTCAATTAAAAAATGGCAATATTCAAATGTTTATATTAGCAACATTTACATACAAGTGATACAGTTATACATATTTACATAATGGCAAAAACGTGATGAAACTAATATTGATACGTACAAAAAATCGAAAGCATTACTATTTGAATTAACTGAATGGTAGTGAAGACCTGATAAATGCGAGGAAAAGAAATTCATTAATCGCAGTAACTGGAAATGACTCAATTATTGTATAATCAGACTTCATTTCAGTTTTAACTATAGGTGTAACACACATCGCCACAATGCGTCGTGTTTTAAATTTTTTTTGATCTAAAGAATAAGAATTCTGCTTCTGTTTTAACTGTATTCGTTTTATTGAATGTAATTGGTTTGTCAAGTAAGAAGCTAATTATTTCCCTTGCAAACTTTCTAGACTTGTTTGAAAATAATTGTTGCATACTTATCTGCCTTGGTAAACTAAAAAAAAAATATAAATAAATACAATAAAACAATTTAAAATAAATAAATTTAAACAAAAATATGTACACTACAGTGCAACTAATCGTATAACACATTTAAATTGAACTAAAAAGAAAAAAAATGTGTTCATTTAAGATACGTAGGCGTTACGTTAGAACCGGGTCAGATGTAGCTTAATATAAAGGTGTGTGTGAGATATATATGGCAGACATTATATTGATTTAATCATTCATTAAGTTATTGAAGCTGTAATTTATAGTAGATACCACAATGGTCGGAGTAGTCGATTGATTGAGCGCACAATTTCACTTCTCGGCCTTTTGACTAAAATCAAAATGAAAAGTTAGTTATTGGTTCTGTACGGAGGTCTTACCTATGGCCGCATTTTTTTTTCTAACCTTTGACAGGTACCCCTCTGAAAAGGGTTGGACTAATGAACAATGATATTGTACTTCGACAAACTTAACCATTATTTGTTCCGTTGTAAAATTTAAATCGTGGGTCTAGTTTTGTTGAAGTTGCAAAATTAGACATACCATTCGTTAAAATATCATCGGTCGAATGGATGTGCATACAGTGATGGAGGGATTATATAAATGTATGCGTTATTTATCATCTATATATTCTCACTTCTAAATATTGTATTAAACACGCGCACAATACTCTCGCACCAAATCGTCTACCGTCAAGTTCACACCGTCCTTAGTAACCTCTACTAGTCTTGTCTAAATCTATCTAGATCAGGGGTCGGCAACCTGCGGCTCGCGAGCCGCATGCGGCTCTTTGATGTCAAGATGCGGCTCTTCAGCTCGATGCACAAATATAAATAATTATTTTATTTTATTTTTAAAGCTCGTAAAAGTATTAGTCTGCGACACTCAGTAATGAACGATATAATAATAAATTTAAACAGTAAACACTCGCTATTCTATTAGAATATTTAGTGACTCGATATTTCCATGTAGACCTCTTCCTTGTTTCCTAAAACTGAGTTATTTAAATATAAAGAATGCCTGTGTTTGGATCATATTTATCGGGGTACTAGCGCCCACCACCATGGCGTGCTGTGTGAAAGCCTTGAGTGTAAGTCAAGCACTCACCGTAATATCACCGTTAATCACTCACCGACGGTAAGTGGCACTCTCGTGAATCCGATAACATTACCGCCGGGGCGTCGCGTAGCCCCTAGCTCGGTTTAATTATCGAATGTCGTATTGTGGGGTGCTTTTTAAAACTAACGTAGGCGCTTTGTGATCTGGGGATAGCCATGGGCGCCAAATCGCACCCTGCAGTGACGCCGGAGGACGCGCTTAATTCAATTTAGTGAGCGACTATAACAACCTATAGTATCCATAGCCTATCGCGCTGTTTTAAATGAACGTATTGTTGCCCAATTTGTCTATTGTGTACAGCCTTTAAAAAAAAATGTAGGCGTTATAGTGCTTGCAGGGTCGCCCAATAGACGAGGCGCCGGCGGTTGCGTCTGTTGCAGTTTTGCCGCTGAATATAGTAGTACCCCCTGCCCGCTATGCAGAACGCCCGATTAACGGATGCCAAGTACTAATATAGCCGCTCTGGAACTCTGGGCGCCAAAACGTGTATTGACAAAAAATGCACCACCCGGGCGCAGCCCATAAGAAATTTTGATTTTTTTTTTCGCAGCAATCTTCTCGGGAGTATTTTCATCTACTCTCCAAAGTTTCATGACACTCGGATAAACTGTGTCGAACCGCATACAACCTTTTTTTACCGTATATAGAGAAAAATCGCACCTCTACCCCCCCCCCCACCCCCCCCCCCCCCCCACCCTCCGGGAGTATTCTCAACAATGTTTCCAAGTTTCATGGCGATCGGATGAAAGGTGTAGTAATGCATAAAAGAAAAACAGACACACACACACACACAAACACACATACATTGTTATATATATATATATATATATATATATATATATATATATATATATATATATATATATATATATATATATATATATATATATATATATATAATCCTAATTAAAGATCATAATATTAATAATAATAGTATAAAATGTTGGCGGCTCTTTAAAAACTTGGAAATTTTGTAATTTGTAACTTTTGGCTCTTCTGTCTCAAAAGGTTGCCGACCCCTGATCTAGATCGTTCTACGCCATGACACATACCATTAGTGACGCATGATAATACAGTAAAAACTATTTTTTAAAAAGTACTGTATACGTTTAAACTTTTTCTTTTGCACGATTAAATTAATGGATAAAACCTTTATCATTTATATTTATATATGTGAAAGTTTAGTTAATAATCAAATTCTCCCATGTTTTAGTTGTAATTGTTTAAAACATGAGTAGCTAATGCAATAAGTGCCCAACCTCTATGAATAATACACGATAAATTGTTTCCAAAGAAATAACTAACACCCGGATTAGAAACCATAAGAAAACATTTCCTGGGTTTCACGAAATACTTAAAAGCAGCTTCTAAATTAGTTTTTGTGAATCAATACGTACTATTAGTCTACACCTGAATACTTTTGGAATACAAATTACCGTAATATGTGTTGTATAATTTAATGTTGTGTTATTGTAGCTCATGTTAATAAATAATTAAAAATTATTGATAGGCTCAGAAAATAATATGTTTTTGTTTATTGCCCGTCTAGGTAAGGTTGTTAGCGACCCTACATCATGTCGCTGAATGCACGGGTCAATATATGCATCACACAACAGATAGTAACCCAATGACCATAGATAACAATCTACCCCCCCCCCCCCATCTATCCAGGTGTCTTAAAAAAAGCAACGGGTGCATTTCCTTTAGCATTACCTTAGTTAAATCGTATCTCTGTTCTTTTCAACTGAGTTAGAAGAAACATTACATTTCTCATTCACTTGTATATGGCTAAATGCAGCAGGCTCATACTATTTAAAAGAAAACGAATTCGCACTTTAATAACAGTTGGCTTTTTAAAGGAAATTTATTTTTTGTTAGCCTTTTAAGTCATGGAGGTAGCACACAGTGTTACACTTAATAATTTTATTTGTCTCGAAATGTAACTTTAAATAATGTTCATTTTCTAAATGTATCAATAGCATTAGTAATACTTTGAAGTTTAGCTTTCTATGTTAGGCATTTAATAATAGCTTAAATTTGGGTTATGCGATCTTAAATAAAGTGTGAGCATTATTTTAATTATTTTTGTTGTTCTTTTTAAATTGATTTATTTAGTTGTGAATTGGTTTTGTGTTTGTGAGTTGTTTCCCGTTAGTCGTTTAAAAAATAATTGAGAAATAAGTGTGAAATGCTCGTGTAAAATGCAAAATCAAATTAATATTCATTTACTGAAGATGACCCAATCTTATAATACTTGTGTATTTCCACTAATAAATATGACATAATATTGCCTAAAGATAGGCTGATGATTTGAAGAGTTTTTAGTTAAAGTTTTGTAACCGACTGAGGGTGGGACCTATCTGATTGTTGTGCTTATTATATCCTTTTCGTGAGTATTGTAGTATAGGTTTAAATGGTTCATATTATTTAACAGTGTTGCTCATGGTTGTTACATTGCAACTAATCCTTTTAACAGATGGTGAGAACAGCTTCTATAGCAGCAAAATGTACGATCCTACTCAGATGTCCCGACCTCAACCACAGTCAACTGTGGGGAATGTCCAGACATGTACTCAGCTCCGTCTTCAACACGTTTTTTATCAAAGAAAAATGGGCCCCAGGCTTAAGAAGTCACATAATCAGACAACTCATTAGTTAACATAAAATACTGAACTACGAACGACGGACGTGTGGACAAGTCAGAGGCGTAGCGAGGGGGGACTATACATAATCAATATAAAATACTGAACTACGAACGACGGACGTGTGAACAAGTGGTTTCTAACAACTTTTGAACACTTTAGATAATCAGATATGTAACTGGTTGCTTATATTAAAATGATAGGGACACGTATTAGTTTTTAGGTTAATGTTTCATTATGTTGATTTTAACGTAGACTTTCAGCAAAAACGAACTTTGGGCATGCACGACTTGTACTCACTTATTGGGGCCTAAATCACATACTCTGTAACTAAACATGATAATATGGTACGCTGAAGTTTGACCATAGCGATACTTTGACCACGTGTACTTTATCCATATATGGTAAGGATTTACTTAAGGGGTGATCCATTAATGACGTCCACAAATATTTCTGATTTTTACCCCCCCTCCGTCTACACTTGCCCACTTTCGACGGACCCCCCCCCCCACCCCCCCCCTACCACACACACAACTTATTGCGGACGTCCACAAAAATGTAACTCAAAAGTTACTATTTTAACCATGTTTAGTATTAAGCCTAAATGTTAAAAGTAGAAGGTAGCCATGGAAAGAAAAAATTAGTAGGTTTTATTTTTAAAAGTCAAATTATGGTCTTTTTTTAATATTAAGGATTGTTGGAGATCGTACAAGGGAAGTAAATACATATTATATCGAGTCGAGTCGGTAAAGCTCATGGTTGCTAAACCGAAAAATCTCGAGTTCGAACCCTCGGGCAGATGAGGCTCGTAAGCTGGGGACAGCCACTCTTCTGCTGCCTTGTTCTTGGTTGGACAAAGGCTATGGAATCAAATCCAAAAAGAAAAGCAGGCTGAAATCGGAGTCAATGGCCTCAATGGCGCTTAACCAGTTGACACGTAACGCTTAATTGTGTTGGAGGTGTGGTCGAGTCGGCAAAAAGCTCATGGTTGATAAATTCGAACAAAGTCACTGGCAGATAAATCTCGATCTCCTTCAACACTAATAATTAAGAACGAAGAAGTCCCATTTTCTTTTATTTATTTTATTTTATATTCTATTTTTATTTGTATTTTTATCTGTACTCGTTACACTACATTATTTTCTTCAATCGTTGAATGTAATTTAATGATTAATATTAGCATTTACGACATTAATACGTCGCAAGGCCTCTTAGGACTTTGCCCAGATATTTGGTCAAACGTATGTTTTGACGTATGTGTGTGCTAATGATTAACTGTATAAAATCCTCTATTGTTATATCTTATGTGTTCAAAGCACCTGAAACTAATAAAACTACGATTCATTCTTTACTGGTTATATAATTGGTAAGGTTCGGCTGCACTAACTGCGGACTTATCCGATAAATAGAATTTTTTTTTTTTTTAACAACAGGTTCACACAATCAATAAAAAATATTTTACATTGTAGAACGTGATGTAGTCAGTCAACGACCAAAAACATTTTTAAATATCCCTTCACACACATCCACACAAATGTGAACTTATTGGAGGGTCAGATGTTGTCAAACAGATGGTATCAATTCAGATAGATAAGGCCTACATTAAGACCGACAAATAGGGCTACATTTTAACAGCATCATACACATGCGCCCACAGTTCAGTAACATCCGACACATTTGTCTACAATTATTTATCATGTCTCAAATCGGTCTACGGTGTGTGTATCATGTCAGGAAATATAAGGGATAATATTTTGTGTCTGCATCAGTGTTAACGTCATTACAACAGGTGATTTGTTCTGACAATTAAACGCAATCTTCTTTATTTTTTTGCAAGCCTACCACCAACTATGTAAGTAACAAGTAGTACAAACATAGGGTAACCCGGGGTAATTCCATACACTACTTTTCTAAAAAATTTGTAAAAAATCTAAAATTAACACTACCACACTATAATATTGAGGGTATAACTAGACATGCATTACTTTTATGATGGCAAACAAATATAGAGATAATTCACAAAATAAAATACAATTTTTAAATATTTCACTTTTATTCCAAAAACATGGCAAGTGGGGCAATTCCACACACATTTTGAAAATTTTAAAATTCATGTATTTAAAAATGTGTAAAAAATATTTTTCCCCTTGGAAACAATTTTGCATGGGGGCAACCACTCTTCATCACTGGATGAAGAGAAAGCCTCAATTTCTTCCTCCTGAATTCCGCTCTCATCTGTCATAGGCCGAAGTTATTCCTTTATAATTGTGGACCATTCTGAAATAAATACAAAATTAAATGTTAGAAAGTCTAATTAATAATGTGTGTATGGGGATGTTTAGCTCTAAATATTGCATAAATTATAATAAATAATATAGGTACAGTAAAAATAATAATAGATAAAGAAATAAAAGAAGTCTGTGGCAATTTTACTTAACTTTAATAGCATAGTCTTTTTAAAAATAAATAGTACTAGATCTAGTACTATTTAAGTATTTTTTAAGATTAAATCATGAGTTGTGAATTACAGAATTAGCCACAACCAGTTAAAATGGTTTAAAATAATAGATAAACCCTCTAAAAAGTATAAAAAGCAACATGGGGCATTCTAAACAATAGTGTATGGAATTGCCCCACACCATGTGTGTGGAATTGCCCCACACCTACTATTGAAAAAAAAATATGCTTTCCTGTTCTAAATTAAAGGCTGAATCTAGCATCATTAACTGTTACTATTAACAAAAATGATTAAGCTTTCATAAAATCAATAAATAATTGACAACAATTAAAAATAAGACCAAAAAAAATATTTTTTAAAAAGTGCAGGGGTTGTACTTACCTAAGGATGTTTGAAGATAGATGCAGATAAAATTAAAATTCTTGCTCTTATTGTAGATGAACGCTTCTCTAACAGTATCAGAAAGTACAAGAAATTACCTCTTAGAAACAGGGAATAGTAACTTTTAATTAAACTTTACTCCCATTAAAAATAGAGAGTATCCAGTATATAGTGTGTGGAATTACCCCGTGTGTGGAATTACCCCACCTTACCCTACCGTGATAGCAAGAGAGAATCTGATCGTAGTTTACACCGACGTATTCACCTGTCTTTAAAAAGTGCATACAAACTCCTTATAGCTTTTCGGTCTTTAAAAATCCACAAATTGTTAAGACAAAGATACATATACCCTAAAGGAAAAAATAAAGTTGTCCTTATATGTTAATGTATTTAATTTTCAATGCAGACTTACTAATCGGGTTCCTGTATATTTTATCAGATCATTAGCACGGCTAGTAATATAAACTAGAAGCAATTTGTCTCCCGTGTACTGTTTTGTATAAATAATGGGAAGTAATAAGTAAATACGTATTTTTAGTCAAACAAATGTGAGATTTTTTGTATGATTAGTTTACAATAGCCCCTAACATATTACTACCAATCCAACATTTCTACTAATGTAAGGACATCGTTGAACTTTGAACTTATACTTTACAGTATTCATGCAACTGTCTATAAAGAATGTTTGCATGTACTATTTTAGCTTTTGCTTATAGCTTTAATGATATAACTCTTGTCTCTATTTGGTTCCGACACTATTATCACTTTATTTGTTAACCTTGGAATAGGTTATAGGATGGAATTATTTAATTAAAACAAGATTTTAAGTGTTAGCTATTAAATTCAAAATATGTTCAACTAAGAAAGTAGACAGAGGATATTCTCTAATTAATATTGAATGACTCTAAATAATAAGTATGTTTTTACATTTTTTATATTTTTTTTTTTTTTTTTTTGTTTTTTTTTTTATTCAAACGCTATTCGCCACATAGTGCAATTATCAAACACCTGATAAATCTAGCTATCCAATTGTTCCAAATATAACATAATGACGGATATAAAACGTTTCGTAGAGAGTATGTAAGATCTGGAGAAAAAAAATATTATAAATACGTTTGTTTCTCAATACCATGTGGTCGCTTATGAGACATTTACATACATAAGCGACACAAGTTTTGTTTTTTAAGAATTCGAGTTAGGCAATTTTCTTATTTTCAGTGCATTTAAAAGCTTGTTATAATGGGGTTTTTTTGTATTTGCTTTATTTTTTAAACCCTATAATTTCTACCTTGTTGATAATGTTGTAACCAACCACTGGACGGTCTACACACTGGAAGACTGGACTAGGGTGGTAAAAATAGATCGTATGTGTAGGCTCGTGGTGACGGCGTCCTGCAAGACAGTAGTAAACACATTTCTGTAGACAACTATAAATAGAACACACACACAAGACATAGGCAAGACAGAAGTAAACACATGTCTGTAGACAACTATAAATAGAACATCACACACAAGACATAACAGAAGTAAACACATTTATGTAGACAACTATACACTGAACAACACACATATGACGGGGCAGCAGTAAACACATCACTTGAATATGTCATAATGTAGAATCCTCATATTCATCTGTTTTTTTTTCTCATACTATTTAAAACTAGATTTATGCACATCAGTTACAGAACAGTAATATAAGACTTTACATTGTAAAATGTTTACTCTGCTGGCATTTTTAAGCAATGACATCAGACAAAACTGACTTATACTTTTGCGATTAAACCACAACAGATATTTTTTTTTTTTAAATCTGAGGGTAAGCAACTTCTGCCTTTGTTGTGGTCATGAATGATACTTGCTTCCTCCTCCCCTAAAATGATATCACACCTCACTTTAACAAACCCCTCCATCAAAATTACATTAAAAAGCATTGTTTAGCTTGACTTTCTTGACAAGCGAAATTATAGCTAAAATAAATCTTCTTATTGTTTTAGTGCCTAAAAGTGTTCTTTCTTTTTGTCTCCATCGTCACCTAACCCAACCCCCTCCTCTCCCACCCCTTCCCCTATGCAGATATGTCGTCATTTATAGACCATCCTTTATACATCTGTTACCCTGTTGTAAGCAAGAGAAAAAGAAAAAAGGAGTTCGTACACACGTGTAGTGTAGACTTAACGACTGATACATCTCAGGATTACTAATGTTTTAGTGCATCAGACACGTACAGGAATAATACTTTTAATATATGTCTATCAAACAACGTATAGATGCATTATATTTTGGTAAGTATGGGACATTCATCAAAATATATTAAGCGCAAAACCACTTTGTATTTAAAAAAAATGATATATATTTTAACACATTATATATTCTACTTTTAGTATTGAAACCTAACAATAGACTTGTCAAATGAAAAAAAAATAATTGCCATGTACAGAGTGCGTGCTAATTGGAATACATTTTTGAGATGTCAACGTCTATCTTTAACGTGTATGATAATTGTTACAGGCTGATACTTTTATTTTCCAGCTCTATGAAAAGTGGAATATTCTTAACGCCCTCTATCAATTTTTTCTTACTTTCGGTTGGTGATTAACATCACGTAGAGTATATAAGGGCTCTAGTTTTTTATCCCACCATTTCCTTTATTTAGTAATATGGTACCTCTCTTAAAACACCTCTGGTATGATCTTTTTTGTCGAGATGCGTATTTGCTATTTTGAAAATTCGTTGTGTACCTTCTGCACCAAGTTTTGGTTTGAACACAAACTCTGTTGCCACCAGTCGCTCATGTTTAGATGACTTTAAAACAGCATGCCATGTCTCTGGTACTCCCTTAGACTATACTTGTGATATATATATATATATATATATATACATATATATATATATATATATATATATATATATATATATATATATATATATATATATATATATATATATATATATATATATATATATATATATATATATACATATGTGTGTGTGTGTCTTGCTTAAAGGATAGCAAATTCTGTTTTTTTTTTTTTTTTTTTTAAATTCAGCGTTGGTAATTGTAGTGAGCTAACGTTATTGTATTATCGTAATTTCTGCAATTCTGTTTACATTAGCCTCTTCATTGTGTGGTTCTTAGTGGCCGTCCATTTTAACTGTAAGAAAGTAGTTGACCAGGGCTATGCCTATGGTTAAAAACGAATGCACAATAAAACTGCAAAAGTACTTACATATTTGGAAAATATTCCCACAGTTTAATTTAATAAAAAATAAACAACAATACTTACACCAGAGAAAAAACAAACAAACCATAATTGAAAAATACAATCCAAAAAAAAAATATAGTGTAAAAAAAATAAAATAAATCAATACATGGTGGTAATGATGAAAATCCAACACATAAGAGAATATACAAATATTTTCGCAGGATATCACATCACAATCTGCAGCGATATATGGAGAACTTGATACGGACTTTGGTTGAAATAATATGTTTGATGTTTTAGGGGGGGGGTGGGCTCCGGTAAAAAAAAACGTGTTTAACAATCGTTAGAAAACAGTTATTTCTTTACAACTTTATTAATAAACATTCGCATATGCATTTCCACTAAAAAAAATCGTGGACAAATCTTGGTTACTATGACAACGGCGGCCATCTTGAAAAATTAGGTAGGTAGGTTTTCCACAATCCATAAAATCTTTTATTTTAAGCCCAATAAATAATGAATGCATAATCTTCTTCCGGATTTTGGAGCACTCAGCTAAAAATTTTAAGTGCATATCTTTAAAATAATTTTCTATGAATTTTCAAAATGTGTGTCCGTTAAAAACACTTAATTTTGGGGAAAAAAAAAAAAAAGAAAATTGGACAACAAAAGGTAAAAATAATCAAAAATTATTTTTAAAATCCAACATGGCGTAAAGATAAAGATAGACACCAGAACATTGATTTAACGAAATCTTCGATTGTCTTGGAAAAAATGTGTAAAACAAAATAATATTTTTTGTATCTTTGCAGTTACATAGATTTTTTTAAAACTTTAGACAAACGCACATCTATATATGCCATCATTATTGAAAAACGTGTATTACTTTTATTGGTATGTTATGACAAATAAAACGGTATGTCATTTTTTATTGATTGATTGTGTCTATTAAATATGTGATCATGTCCCTTGAAAAATTTCTAAACAAGAAAAAACTCACTAAATATGTATTTACCTCCCTTTTTATAAAATAAAGCATTATATCTCAACACTAATTAGCACATACATATTACCAAAATATATATTTACAGTCTGGTGTAGTGTTGTGCTAATTGGTGGTAGTGTGACTTTATTATAATATCTAAGTTTTTAAGCCTGAAAGTGTTAATGTTTGTTCTAATGACATGTAGTCATACACCTCTATTTATATTATTTTGTATTTGGGTTTGGTTGTTGATGTTCCTAATTGTATTTTTAAAAACGAAATTTCTATTGTTTTTAATTCGTATTTAGTCTATCTTCTCCGCTTCCTAGAATTCTGGATTTAGCATTGACTAGCCTAGACTGCCTACATAATCTTCGCGACCCTTCCCGACGCCCGGCGACAAACTTTCGATTTGCACCCCATCCCCACTCAAACTTTCGATTTCCACCTCCCGCTCAAACTTTCGATTTGAACCCCCCCCCCCTCAAACTTTCGATTTGTACCCCCCCCCCCCCCTCCTCGAACTTTTGATTTATACACACACTCTCAAACTTTCAATTTGTTTTTCCTACCCATTTTGGCGCCCCCCCTAAGGTCGGCGCCTGGGGACATATGTCCCCCCCCCCCCTTTTTTACGCATGACTGCCTATTCAGTATTTTATAAATATCTATATTATTGTCTTAATTTCTTTCTCCGTCTGTACTTAAAAATTGGTGTCGTCAGGGTATGTTATAATTTTCTCGGCTGACATGTTTGGCATTGGCAATTCTTTAATTCGGTTCTCCTGCCTAATACGTTCTAACATGGGCTCTATACTAAGTATGTGGAGTAGTGATGGGGAGGGGATTGACTAGTTTTAATCGGTTGAGTAATAACGATATGTCTTTCATTTAGAATAAACTTAGTTAATTCTTGTTTCTGGTTGTTCCACTCTCAGTTAAAGTCATGTTCTGTTAATCTCGTTATCATCTCCGATTGTAGTGGCAAAATTATTATTGGATGTTTATGATTTTTAAATAGACTCTAAGAGATTATTTTTGTTTTATTACTTGATATAAACGAAGAGGAAACATCAATGAACATAATGTCAACACTAGTCTTTAAAACATGTACACAAAATAATTAATGGATTGGTTTGTATGTTGTTGTTGTTTTGAAGCAATACATTTAAAATAAATAACATGGAATATACATCTAAATACTTCCATGAGGAGTTAAATAGTTTAACTCTTTTTATAGAAACATAAAATTAAAAAAATCGCTACTTTGTTGTTTTATTATATATTTTTTTATGTTGTATTTTTTTTTATTTGGGAAAGATTGCAATATTATTATTATTTTCTCTCCCTAATTATACATTTTCAAAACACTAATTATAGTTTACTGCTAAAATAATGTTTAATGCATAATACAGTGTTTCTAGCCCCCTGATACAACTTACGATCATTACAATTGGTATATGTTGTTGATACATGAACACGAGCTATAGAAGTCAAGTTTGAAGCGGGTCACATATGTGATATCTATAGGCCTATAACTGAGATCTGGTAACATTAAATGATTTGTTGTTCAAGATATGTAAAGCAAAAAGAAACTAGACGGAATTGCCAAACATTGTCTACTAGAAAAGACTGGCCCAGCATAACATGATCTGACATGATTTATGTAATATATTGGAAAATCTACCATCTAAGCCTAGTATGAGTATATAGAGTTAGCTGCCATCTGCACTCACTCATCGGAAATCCCGATTTCCATTAGGCGCTATTCAATGACCAGTTTCACATAGAAACAAAACGATAGTACCCTAGACTTTTGCAGCTTTTCTACTATTATATGTATGAGTTATTTTGTATACCTACGTATATAATTTGAGATTTATTTATTTAAAAAAAAAAATTTCTTGCGCTACCCCCCCCCCCCCCCCTTTTTTTGTAATTATTTAACTCTGATTGCGCTACATTAACAGTCTGTTATTAGCTAATTAAACATACTAATAATAAATATTTCCTTTTTATTTCAAAATTATACGCTCGTGAATAGACTCAAGACACTACATAAAACTAAGTATTTCGAGAGTTGTTGTATTTAAAAATAAAAACATGACTGCTTTCTATGTTTATGAATACAATTCAAATTATAAAACATACTTAAGAAAGGCCCCATTTATTTATCTTTTAAATAAATAGAATAATTTATGTATAAACAGTCTTAAAAACTTGTTTTTTAATTACACTATTTTAAACAGCGTTATATTTCTAACTAATAATGCAAATTATTTTTAGTTCCTTCCCTTGATAATTTTTAAAAGTGAAATCGGAGTAATTGTGAAGCACTAGATTTGTTTTTAAAGTACACTAATTTCTTCGACAAATAATATACAATACATTGATAGCTGTATATTCTAAATTTTCCCCCGACATACACTATACAGAACAAAACAATTCATGAAGCTTGGTCGATTATAAATAACGGAAGTTTTTTTTATTTTTTTTTTTATGCAGACTAGTGAAGAATATATTGCTGTAAGCTAACCAGTGTTTCCTTCAGACTTTTTTCTCCGGGGCGGCACTTTAAATTTTCGGGGGGGGGGGGGGGGGCGGTGCACTTTCTTCGGGGGGCGGACACTGTTAAAAGTATATATTTTCTATATAAATTATATACATTTCATTTCGTTCGGGGGAGGGGGGGGGGGGGCGGTAGAATTTGTTCGCCCCCCCCCCCCCCCCCCCCTGAAGAGATACCTGGAAGAAATTCTGCAGCTAACACTAACTGTGTTAATTCTTGATTTTTATTTTTATTTTGTCGAGCTAAAATGTATATATTTATAATAATATTCACTTACATTGCTTAAGATGTGATAGTTTAACAAGAAATCGGACTCGCATGATATCTTATGAGACAAATATCTGAACATATGTTTGTGTAAGTCAGAGTGAGATAAACAGTAACACTGTTTTAGACTCGGTCCGTCAGTTAAAATTGACGTCAAATTCAAATATTGAATAAAGTTTTCAAAAAATAACAAAAACAAAAATATTGGCAGATCAGTCGAAACATTTATTAATCTGACGTTATGGCATGTCTTTAATATATGTATATACAAAAATATAGCTTACATAGTTTGTAATTATACAAACGATTTAGCAAATCAACTAAATGTAAGTAGATATTTTTTAGATCCGTCTTGTGTTTTACTTTTGTGTTAGATAAAATATATGTTATATGCGATATGGATGTTTGTGGTGTTGTGTATTGTTAGGACAACGACAATCTCTGATATGAAATCCAAGTATCTGCCCGACACTAGTTCATATTTGTTGGTTGCTGATGATTGTCTTAGAAGATTTGGATGACGTCTTGTATGTGTTGATTGCTGATGATTGTCCTAATGATTTGTCTTAGAAGATTTGTATGACCTCTTGTATTTGTTGGTTGCTGATGATTGTCCTAATGGTATGTTCTCGAAGAATTGCGTGAACTCTTGTCTTGATGTCTTTTGTTTAACCCAAGTCAAGTCAATGACATGAATGATTACAGAAGGAGATTACATGTTTATTGCGATCATTCTATTAGAGCGTTGAATAGTGCGAGGGATCAGTGTTTCTTCCAGACTTTTTTCTTGAAATTTTCGGGGCGGGGGGGGGGGGTAGACTTTCTTCGAGGGGGGGGGGGCGGACACTGTTAAAAGTTTACATTTTCTATATCTATATATATAAAGCATTATTTTCAAATTCTAAAAACATAATTCTGAGTTTAATTTTAAACTTTCACTGTTGTTTTTAAAATGTGTGAATATTGCTCTTGTAACTAAAACAACTATCACTCATTCACTTGCACATTTCTCGCAGAGTTTCTTCCAGGCACCTCTTCAGTACTCCACTGTATAAATTTAGGCCCTAAGCATTTAACATAGCAGCCAATAACCTATTAATTAATCATTCAATTCCTCAATTTTTTTTGAAAACCTAAGCGAAGCTAGGCAGTCCCCCCCCCCCCCCCCCGAAATTCCTTTACCGCCCCCCCCCCCGAACGAAATGAAATTTATATAATTTACTAGGCATACTGCCTAAAATTAAACTCAGAATTATGTGTTTAGCATTTGATAATACATGTAAAGTAATAATTTAAGTAACACTATTAATACTAATAGTTACGCTGTCTGTGTATCTATCTATCTGTCTGACAAGAACGCTCTAGAGAAAACATGACAAGAACGATCTATCTGACAAGAACGCTCTAGAGAAAACACAAGCAAAATAAAAACATGCACAGTAATTCGAAAAACGAAGTATGACGCGGTCACATTTAGCATAGAGTAGAAAATAACCTCAAACCGGAGAGTGCACACAGTAATATGACGTCATTGATTCTCGAGTAAACATTGAAAAAAAAGGAAATTTTGTCTAATCTAAATGGTTTGCGTGAAGAGTTTCTTGCATACAATTCTTCGGGTAGGGGCGAAGCCCCACCCCCGCATAAGAACGTCTGACCCCCCCCCCCCCTCCCCAACTCAAAAGAAATTTCTTCATCGATACTCTATAATAAAATTACCGCCTAATTAATGTGTCTAATCTAAAAAGTGGTTTTCTTGCAATTTCTTTAATGCAATTCTTCGGGTAGTGGCTAAGCGCGACACCAGTGTTTCTTTCAGACTTTTTCCTCCCCGGAGAGGGGTGGGGGTACTCGAAATTTTCGGGGGCGGGGGTAGAATTTTCGGGGAGGGGGCGGACACTGGAAAAATTATATAATTATATTTCGTTGAATGGGACGGTAGACATGTTTTTTGGGGGGCGGGGGGGAGGGTGGGGGGGGGGTGGTGTGTGTGGGGTGGGGGGGTGGGGGGTGGGTTGGTTTTAGTTTAGAGAAAAGAGACAGCACTATCAGCCTAGCGCCCGTTGTATCTTCCTCAACGGGCCATTCTTCTCGTCATTTATATTTATTTGCTCCTGCATATTTTCTAGCTTACTATTTACATTAGTTTATTAGTGTTTTGTATAGACGTGGTCCATTTATTAAAAGGGACTGACAAATATCAATATTTTATTGTGTAACACGGCCTGTGATACACCGAAGTCTAAATCTTTTCTCTTTGTTTATACTTTATTTTTTGTGTTATTGTTAATAGTACATATGTATCGAATAATGTTTTATCTCTAATTAATATTCTAGATAAACATTTTTTTTTTAAATATTATAGTGTGCTATAGAAAAGTAGTCGATAGTAAAAGCCAAACGATGTTAAATCAGCTTATTCGAATGTCTTTAAAAGGTGTAAGCTAATTCAATAAAGTTTTGTATAATAGGCGAAAACAAAAATTTATTAAAAACCAAGATAGAATAACCTAATTATTTAAAACTTTCTTACAAAATTTTTTTTGTACTTACTGTAGGCCCTACATGTCCGACTTAGTTGTTTAATTAATGTTTATTTGTTTCAAAGTTTAATTTTTATTGTTTCCCTTGTTAAATTAAGTAGTTAAAATGGGAAGTAATTAGTAAATTAGTAAATTGGATGTTAACAAAATCAATACCTTTTTAAAAAGACATATTTAGCTCAAATGTATGCAAACACTGTAAGAAAATATAACATTAACTAAAATATAATATGTTCATTAAATGTAGTTAACATCGAGTTGCCATTGGGTTATATGTTCTTAATATAACATGTTTTCGAAGTTAAACCGACAAAATGTGACGAAGTAGTTGAGAGGTTGATTGCACAGCGTTTAGTCATAAAATATGACATTGTTGTATTGCACTATACCCAGACATCTAACCAGCCATTCCACAGATTTTTTGCAAAACGTTTTTACAAAGACACATACACATTCTAGTTGCAACTCAATGTTGAAAACAAACATATAAGAACTGCAGGACCACAGACCACGTAAACACACCTCAACAGACAACCGATCAGAACGTGTAAACTGTACCTACGGCAATGTATCGATACCAAACTGTCATAATTTTAGTTTTAGTTTTATTTAAATTCCGAAAGTATTCTAGTTCCAACAGTAATGGTACGTTACAAAAAGCCATAACTAACTAGCGGGTGAATCCAGATAATCTCTTTAGATGTAGTGACAAGCAAAAACACTCAAACGACTGCCAGGTTTCCATAAAGAAGTAGCTGCTGTTTTTGTTACCCTGCTCCATGTTTAAATAGACCACATAATTTCACGGATTATGAGATAACCTCATTAGATCGTTAACGAACTGTGAGTACGTTTTCTATCAAGTCATCAGATCCTCGATTTAGTTCAAAACATGCTCACTGCCCGTTGACTTTTTCTACCTTAGCTACATGGTTGTTGGGTCAAAAATTGTTTGGCCAATGTTTACAATAACTATATTTACAAGTTATAGATGTAGGCCTAATCTATTGGCATAAGGAATGTATTATTTTACTGTAAATTGTCTAAATGTATTGACCAACAATACAATAAACTAAAAAGAAATATACACTAAAATAAAATTAGTAAACAAATGCACATGTAAAATAAAGTGTTAACATTTACACACACAAATAATTTGGCTTACTAGATCCTGCCTAGTTCACAACTAAAAGCCAAACGATGCATCTAATGAGTAGTAAATATCAGTCTTAAAGACGCTGATACATAATTATCAAGTTGTATTTACCAGGTATTGTATTTAAAACCGTTTAATTATAACATTATCAGCAGTCTGTAAACATAAACAAAACGTGTTAAATGTTGTAGTTAATGGAACCTTAATGATCATATAATACATGGGATATTTTAATTATTGTCAATAAATAACATTACAATAGAACTCTCACATTAGGGCAAATCAAACACAGTTTAAACCTTTTTCGCAAGACTTCAAACAATTGAAGCACTACATACAATATTTCGTTTTTTTTTTTTTAATAGCCATGTAAAATACAGGGAGAGAATAACGAAACAAAGACTACAAGAAGTGAGGTGGCAGACCACAATCCTAGGTACCAACGGAGAAATGTTTTCGTAGTTGCCATGACAATAATAACACCTCGTAATAAATACATCTTTTAAAGTGGCGTTTGGTGGTTGTTTTTAAATCTAAACGATCTAATATGTTTTTTTTTTGTTTGTTTGATGTAGTTGGTGGAAATTGTTCTGTTGGTTGATATAAATATAATTTAGGGTATAATGGGTCTATTTCATTGTGCTTCCCTGGCGAAACTAGCAGAATTTTAGTTTTTTCTAGTTTTTTGTTTACTTTTTTCCCCTTTAGTTTTGTACAGGTGCCTTTGTCTTTTTTTGTTGGACTCTCTGTATATGTTATACAACATAGGTACAATCTGTCTATTATTGTGATTGTTAATTTTAATTATATTTAAATCACCCGTAACAGCCACAGTTTGTGAACATGTTCTGAAGGAAATAGTAGACTGTGAGAAAAAACATTATGAAACAGAACCTACAGTTCTATCCCCACAACCGTCGCATGTTCTTTTCTCAATGTCTGACAGTCATTTGCTTTTCTTATGTAAGCACTTGCTTTTCTCATAATTTTAGTTGATCTCACATTTTATTATAGTTTTGATTTTACCAATGAACATGTTTATTAACCAACAGTAATTACCTCCCTCTGTTAAATGCAATCTTTAATGTTTTCAAGGGAGACAATGCAAATCTGCCACAAATAGCGAGCCTAGTAAATTATACGAGATTGTGTAATTAAACACCATTGAATTTAAAAAAAAAAGTGTAACATTTTATAAAATATAATAATGGTATACAAAAACTTTCAAAATGTTTAGTTTTAATTTAATAAATTATTAAAACATTTTTGTAATTACAAAAATTGTAAGCCATATATTTGCATTTAACATTTTTAAAGACATCCAATAAAATCTCTTTATAAACGTTTTGTGTAACGATCTGTTATAAGTCAGAATTTTTTTTTCTAATACTTTTATTTAAGCAACATTTTACTTGTTCTTCTCCTCAGTTATTAGGTTCTAAAGTGTAAGTAACAAGTGCTGTTATAAAATATCTTTAATATCTATAAGGACACAGATAGATGACGCATGTGTTTTAAAATAACATATATTGTTGAAGTATGAAATGATTAAATAAATAACGCCTTCAGGTACGTAAATCTCTTTAGAGGTCATCCATTTATGACGTCCAAACATTTTTTTAAAAATTATTTTGGACACCCCCGCCCCACACCCAAATCCACAAAAGTCCACTTATTTCGCAAAAGTCTATTTTTTTCAGACCCCCTCCCCCCACGTGTGGACGTCATATATGGATGACCCCTTACATTCCCATTTGTATTACAATTTCTAACTAATTTCAAAGTGCACATATTAAAGTCCTGGTACATTAACAACATCCCCTCGGCCAGCTCGCTTTCATGATTTTATAAAATAGAAGTTTAAAAATACCTGGAAACCCAGCCATGTTGCTTGCATCAAAAACTACGAGACTAGCACGTGAAAGGTGGGGGTCGTAAAATAATTTGTTGATCACTTCCCCAATCTGTTGGCTCTGATCTGTATATGATGTAAGAAGGTGAAGATGAACATGATACATTTTAGAGAGCATCAACTGCAACGTTCTCCTAGCTAAGCTAAAACTCTAAGTATTGTGTTTGTTTTTATCAGAGTTTCTTCCAGGCAGAACCCCCCCCCCCCCCCTCCCCCCACGAAAAAAAGTCTACGCCCCCCCCCCCCCTTCCAAACGAAATGAAATTTATATAATTTATATAGAACATATATACTTTTAACAGGGTTTCCCCCCCCCCCCGAAGAAAGTCTACCGCCCCCCCCCCCCCCGAAAATTGCAAGTGTCCCCCCCCCCCCGAAGAAAAAAGTCTGAAAGAAACACTGTTTTTTTTGTAACTTTCTTTTGACAAATGTTAATGTATAACTATACTTGTTACATAGATAACCAAATTATAATCTCGTATCAAAACATCTTTATTTTTTTCATTATCATCAATAGAACTAGTCTAGCCAAAACATGAGCAACCAAACGTCATTGAGATAATTAAAACAAAACCGGACTGGATCAAGATATTATTTTCAACTAGTGGCTTCTGAAAACACAGTTTCAAATTAAAGTTATTGACTGTGGTTATGGAAAATGGACACTAGATGTTGATTGAAAGGAAGATCACAATATTTTAGGCAATTAAATCATTTTTAAATTGAGTGTTTGGTAACTCTAATTATCGATCATAGTAAACTGTACATGCCACAGTAGAGATTATTTTTCAAACTCACAGATACCATGTACTTCTAAACTGTGAAGGCTACATGGTCCACTGAACCTGATCTCCATGTTTCATACAGAATGCAGCTTTGTGTGCAAATACAATTACTCGCCGTGTTGCAGACATTGGTGAAAATACAGTTACTCTAATAGTGAAAAATGCAAGCAAGCTTCACAATTTTTCAATTGCAATGGATGAGTCGCTCTACAGTTGTTCCACCTCAACTTCTTGTATTCATTAGAGGTGTGAAGACATGAACACAAGAGCTGGCTGTATGTCACTTTTACCGAAGACGATATCTAACCATAGGTATTTGAAATTCGTTTATATTTCTATATACATTATATTTCGTGGGGGGGGGTGCGGTAGGCGTTCTTCGAAGGAGGGGGGGGGGGGGCTGAAAATATGTCTTAAAGAAACTCTGGCCCCCGAACTGATATTTGATAGTTAATGCGGACCTCGGGCTGAAAAGTTTGGAGACCCCTGGTATAAATCATACCTTGTCGATACACACAGCTCTTGCTAAGCAAATAACAACAAGATGTTTTCCAGTTAGCATTGTCCTGATTGAATCTTCTTAATTAGTAAGGATGGGATTGTGGAAGATTGAACAAGCTGCAAAATCAAACAACTGCTGCCTTGTATTTTGTTCTTGGATGGACAAAGGCTATGGAAGAAAATCCAAATGTTGGCTGAAATCGGAGTCAATGGCGTCAATGGCGCATTACCATTTGACACATATACTTAATTATGTTGGAGGGGATCCCTACAAAAACTAAAATTAAGAACGAAGAAGAAGAAGAAAGAAGAAGAACAAATTACTACAACTACAGTATTACTCGCATGTATGCATGGAGACAAATTAATTAATCACAATGACAAAAAATCGTGACACATTAACTTCTAAGAAAGCAGCTGTCACCATTTAAATGACTGGAACGCAACTGAGGATTTCAAACGCAACTTGTCCCAAGTAATAAATGACCATGGAGACATGCAACAACCTTGCGGTCTATCGATAATTCCCGGATTCTGATTATGTTTGCAACAGTCTGGTTTTTAATGAAGCTACGTGAAAAACATCAGAACTATTTCCACATCAATGTTTTCTATTATGAACTTACGGGCAGGTGACTCTAGAGCAATTATACTCGATTGATGGGATTTGGCTATATCAGGTTTATTTTATTCTAGTGCGGTTTGAACAAACTGAAATTTAATGATTCGTTATGTGGATGCGTGTACATATCAGCCGACAATTATATAACGTGTCACACATCGGTCCACAATTTTATAGCACAACTTATAGCACCTCACACTTAAGTATTATGTAAAACATAATGTACCAGATACCGTAACTATATTTGTATAACCAGTAACAAGTTATATATGTAGTGTACATATCCGCAATGCAGGGGCGTAACTAGGATTTTTGGGCCCCTATGCAAAAAATATTATTAGACCCTAACGTTAATCTGTAAAGTGTGTATTTTATACGCCCTAGTTGTGTTTTTATACGGTATTATTATGTAGTACCCCGTAGTGTAACTATATTTTTTTATATCACTTTTATGAACAAACTAACTAACAAATTAACTGTAAGCCTGTAACCTTTAAGTAACCTAACACATAAGCGTCCCATGACGAAAACTCGTAAAATTTACTGTCACAACTATTTTTAATACAGTTTAAGAATAAAATATTAAGGAGAGGGGGTACACTCCACCGGAAAGGCAACTTTATTAGACCGGGTGGGGATGACATTCACTAAACACGCCGGGTGATATCGAACCTTGTGACGCCACTAACCAAATACAACATTTTAAAAGTAGCTTATGATTTATTAATTTTTTTTTTCTTATAAGTTTGCAAAGTGCTTAATATGTTCCTTGAAGTCCATTTTAGCTGCTTCTGTATGTTTGATACTTAGGATGACCAAGTTACTGACCCAATGGGCATATCTATAACTTGTTTCATAACATCATCATAATGGAGAGACTTGGGGCGCCCAACTGTATACTACTGCCGAGGCGGCTGGAGGACACACCTTATTTTCTTTAGCAATTGATTATAGTTGCACTCCTAATCCATAGGGCATGGCGCTCATTAAAACAAATGTATGCGCAGTAGTGCTCACGGGGGAGCCCAGGGCGCCGGCTGATGCACTTGTGTAGTTTGACCGTTGAATTAAGAAGTAACCCTAACCCCTTGCGCAGGACACCCAATTAACTGACCCCAGGTTCCGCTCTCCAAACGAAATAGAAAAAAAAATATTTAATGGCAGAAAACTTTGCAAGAGTCAGAGTTTCTTTCTTACTTCTCTTCGAGGGGGGGGGGAGGTATTGTTTCTCATCTGTGGGGTTGGCGTAGGAAATTTCACGCTCAGTAGAGGTTTGTCCGAATAATTCTAAACGACTTCACAATATTTCTTGGAGATTGGATCATTTTTTGTATTAATGCATACAAGACAAGGAGACAGACAAACACAAATCTTTAAGTAGCTGCATATTGCTGATTAGAGATACATGAGATCAACAAACACATTGTGATTAAGGTTAAAACTAGAGAAACATCGATGCATTTTTCGACTCAGCTTATTGTGAAAACACTGTCCACGACTATTATTTTAAAAAAAATGGCTCAATTGTAATCATGGATGGTTGGAATTTCGGTGAGGACAGAGAATTGTGAGGGGATGGGGTGCATGTTTGTGGCAATGGGGTAGAGAGTTTTTAGCGATGCGTATAAATCTGCGGATGCCAGATACCAATCTCACAAACGAGTCAATGTTCAAGTTTATTTATAGGCTAATTCTCTCAACGGCTTGCCCGACAATGCAACAATGCCTATAGTGTTATTTATACCGATGGGCCCTGTACAACTCTCCCCTCCACAATAAGAAAGATCAGGTGAACTTTTTTTTAAACTTTTGATTAGTTCTACAGCAGAAAAGAAACTGGATTTCCATTTTCTGTTTAAGATTATTTTTATATTACAAATATTAACATTCCAATGTAAAAGTTTTTAAAAATTTAAAGAGGGAAAAGGGACCCTATTTGCCTTAGGCCCCTATGCCTTGCTTACGCTAGCTTTACGGTAGCTACACCACTGCCGCAATAATAATGTGTATCTATATCAATATTAGCGTCCTTACTACAGGTGAGTTGTTATGACAATCAAAAGTCATCTTCTTCAAGGAATAATAGTTACGTCATCAATCAGACCCAACATCAGGTGTTGACTAGGCGAAAAAATTCCGAAAAACAAACCACTGTCGTACCATTCGATTTCATACCGATGTTTTATGTTTTATTTGTTTACTTTTTATTGTTTACAAGTAATAATCAAAGCAAAAAAAAGAAAAAAAAAACGAGTGACCGTCAAATGAACCGATTTATTCGAATGTCTTTGAAAATTGTAAATACATTCGATGAAGTTTTTTGAATTTCAAAATACAGACAACGTTAAACAAAAACAAAACTAACCCAAAAAAACCATTCATTTGCCTTTCTAAATGTTATTATGTAACTATTAATTTCAATTTACATGTCAGGCGTAATGATTCGGTTCATGTTTGTTATATATTTTAGTTTGCATGAATAGTGATACAAACTAGAAGCGCTTTATCTCCCTTACAATTGTAGTGGAAAGAAATGGGAAGTAATAGCAAAAAAAAATATAAATGTGTGTCCGATATAAATTGTATTGGAAATTAGAACATACCATCAGGTCACGAGGTAGTCGATAAGTTGATACCGCGTCAAACATCAAGCTGATGTTCTTGTATGGTTTCTGTTTACAATTTACCCAAACATCCTACCAACTATTCAACATATCTACTTATATAAGGGCAGCGTGAAATTTAAGACTGTTAAAGTGAAGCCAACTTAAACGTCGCACTTATATTTTGCATTTGCGTAACGCGTTTAACATTATCCATGAAACTGTTTAGCTTCTTTTAGCTTTTGGCTGTAGCTGCAATGATATTACTGTTTGTTGTTTCGAATACAAGCGATACATAGACTTTAGATATACGTTGTCTGTATTTGATCGATTTGATTGGATAGCCCCGATTTTAGATTTAAAATAACGAAACACTATTCTAGATTCTTTTATTGGACTATTTTAGTCCTTACATATTTCATATTAATACGTGTTAATATTTGTTACTTACGGTTTCTTATTTCTACTGAGTTAGACGTTAGGTTACTTGTCTGATTTAAATCCATTGTTTCACAACATAGAGCTCGAAGATTAAACAAAGACTAAGTAACACATAATCGTTTTTTATACCAATTAGTAGTTGGAAACTCTAATAAATATAAGAAAGTATTAATACATCTATATATAAAATTCTCTTCTTGGATACGCTAGAAAACACCAAGCTGTAAGCGCGCCTAGCAGCCCCCTCTCTTACTCGCTAAGCATATCCATACCACCCCCACCCCCACATGGTCTGGTGAGTTGTGGTTCACGCTAAATGTTTACAATCGTAGAGCCGGGTTTAGTGACCGCTATTAGGGGCAGATGATTTCGTTTGAAAAGACTATAAACTTAGTGGAGGTAACTAAGAGGAGGTTGCTTTCACGGGGGGGGGGAGGCAGTGGTAAGGTAGGGGTTGAGGGAAATGAGGGTGGGGGGGGGGGAGTTATCGTCTTTAACAACCTACTGATCTTGTTTTAAAGCAAATATTTTCAGTGGCAGCATTGGTACTGTCTAATTCACAAATTATGAATTACTTAAAAGTAGAAAATAAAACAACGAAATAGCGGCGTATGATACGCCGTGGGTCGGCTCGTTTATTTTATTTTAATTGTAGATCGTCGTATTAGTAGATCGTACATATTTTGTCCTTATTAAAATGATTTTAGCAATGATTACATTGAATTTGGAGCATTTCCAAAAATGTTATTGAATTCGGTTAAGCAACTAAACAAAGTAAAGCATTTTGTTGTACCGTGTCATCTATCTACTGAAACAAAATGCGTGGATTATAGAATTGTTCGAAGTGAAGTAACTGTGTTTTTAATCTTACCCATTTTAAACAAAACACACTCTTGAGTTCACACTTTGATCAAACGAATGAAAGTTTATTGTCGATGTAGAGTGAAATTGATGGATCCCTTACAGCAGGGGTCTCCAAACTACGGCCCGTGGGCCGGATGCGGCCCGCGAGGTCCTCGCATCCGGCCCGCGGAGCTCTTTTTGTCCACGGAAAAAAAAAAACGTTTGTTGATGATGGCTGAGGAACTTTGCCCAGAAAAATCAAAGACATGCCTGGAAGAAACTGGCCCCAGAACGGAAATTTGATAGTCAATGCGGCCCTCGGACTGAAAAGTTTGGAGACCCCTGCCTTACAGCTATGTTGCGCTCGATATGTTAGGGTGTATATATTTAAATTATACATATAGCTATTATGTCCTTATGTATTAGGGTGTATAATATATTTACCTACGTACGGCTGTGTTAGGGTGTCATTATATTTATGAATATAGACGGCTAAGTTATAGTGACATACGTGTATATAGTGTACGGCCTGCATAACATTTAAATTTGTGTGTTAAGGTGTAACATGTTAACATATGTATGGCAGTGTTACGGTGTAATATATTTACATATGTGCAATGATTTTAAAAGTTGAATAGAAGGCATGGTCACATTGACAGAGAATCTTCACTGAAGTTGACTTAACATTGGCGATTCACACAAAACTAAATATATTTCTAAAAATTTAGGGATGCGCAATTTCTGCCTTGGTTGAGGTAATAGTTAAGGTGCTTCATTCTCCCCTAAAATTATATCACACCTCATTTTACCAAACCCCTCCATCAAAATTATTTTTATACATATTTTTTCAACTGAAATCTTAATTAAGCTCGATTTTCTTGACAACGCAAATAAAATTAAAACTCATTTTCTAGTTTTTACTGCAATAACGTTTGATTTCTTTTTCTCTCTATCATCATCAATCCATCCTCTTCTATCCCCTCCCCTCTCCAGATATGTCGTCATGTATAGACGATCCATTATATAAATTGATATACATACATCTCAACACATTATGGGGTCTACTTTTAATAGTGAAGCAAAACAATACACATCACAAAAAAAGGATAGCAATGTACATTATTATTGGTAATTTGAGGAATGTTTTCTGTTCTCAATAAGTATGTTCTTTTATATATATATATAATACAGGAATAGGGATATTACACCCGTTAACAATAATCATTATTGCACAATGTACACTGACAGATATCCTCGCTTGCCTTGAAACAAGTAGAAATTAATACTGTTGTGTTCATTGTTTGCAATTACAGAAATTATTTAAACAAAAAACAAGGATACCTCTGTTATTTTTTTGTTATATTATTTAAAACACTTTATTGTAGAATATATGTCTAATTTTACGAAAAATTAGTAAGTCTATTTGATTTATTTATGTGTTTAGAATTCGTTTACCAAATGGTCTATTTAATAAGTAATTATTTCCCTTGCACATTAACCAAACAAGAAAAAAATATTGGTAAATATCAGCATCGGAAAAATGAAACAAACGAATTAATATGGGCGACATTGTATCGAATCATATGGATACATTTAACATAAACTAATATATAAACTATATAACAATGTAAGATACGTATGCGTTACTAAAAGCGTTGAAAAAAATTGTACAAATGTAGTGGCGTAGCTACCTTAAAGCTAGCGTAAGCAAGGCATCGGGGCCCGAGGCAAATAGGGGCCCTTTTACCTCTTAAAAAAAAAAAAAACTTTTACACTGGAATTTTAATATTTGTTTAATGAAGATAATTTTAAAAAGAAAATGTAAATACAGTTTCTTTTCTATTCTAGAAAAATTAAAAGTTCCAAAAAGGCCCCAGTCCTTTCTTACTGTACAGACAGTGGCATTCAGTGGGCGGAGGGGGGGGGGGTCGAATAGGGCCCATCCGTACTAATTACACTACTAGCGTTGTCGCATTGTCGGGTAAGCCATTAAGAGAATTAGCCTATAAATGAACTTCGACTTTTTTGTGATCGCAACAAACCTCAAGTTACTAGGAAATTACCTACACCTTGCTCCCATCTGTCTGCGCTCCCTGAAATTCCATCCTACTAAGCATTCATGATAACAGTTGATCCATTTAAAAAAAAATAACAACCACGGACAGTGTTTTCATAACAAGATAAGTATAACATTTGACGATATTTTTCTACTTTTTTTAATACCTTATTAAAGACATTACATTTGTTGATCTAATTTATATTTAATTAATATGGCACTAATAAAACTATACGTTTTTGGTCTTTAACAAATCGCCAAGAACGTTTGTGAAGTTGTTGAGAATACTTCATGGCAGTGGTTTTCCCCAGACATTTTTCTAGAAAAGTACCTGAAAGAAACTTTTACATTTGGGAAGGTTTCTAACGTTATTTTTTTTCTGATGGCGGGACCCCAGCAGTAAGGCCGTGCGGTTTGCCGACCAGAGTTTTCCAGTGGCTATCTTAACATCTGGGGGCCATTGATTGGGTGTCTGGCGTAACAGATCAGCGTTACCACTTAATTCGAGGGGACATTGCAGAGGCGCATCAACCGGCACACTGGTGTTCGTGTAACCCGATGCGCCCCCGGCTTCCCCCCCCCCCCCCCCCCATGAACACTACGGCGCCTATATTCGTTTTGTTGAGCGCAATCTACTAAGAATACAGAGGACCTCTAAAATCAATTACTAAATCGAAAAGGGGAGTCCTCCAGCGCATCAGCAGTAGTAAAAGTTGGTCACCTCGATATGGCCAGCGGCTACCTGAGTGCAAGGGGTCCGTTGATTGCACGTCCTGCATGGGTACCCCCACTTATTCAACGATCAAACTGCAACAGGGACGGATGACACCAAGCACAAGAGCACCCTACACTAGGGACACGGGGACCTCTACGTTAGATGATTTAAACCGAACCAGGGGTTGAATCCGGCTACCTAGTGTAACCAGTAACCCCTGCGACGTCGGTAGGCGGTCGTCAAAAGGTATTCAACCTCCCTATTACGGAGGATGATTAACGTGCACTCAATGCTTTTATACAGCACGGCTAAGGGCGTCTGAGCGGTATTGTTGGCAAACCCGCGCCCCAGCAACACCGTTTAAAAAAAAATAGTAGTGGCGATTTTTACATTTGAACTATCTCGTTTTTAGCAAGCAAGGTCACACGAATTATGTTTATACTTTTAAAGGCATATGTGTGTTTTATTCTAAAACTTTCAGAAGAAAAAACCAATACAATTTAACACTTACATTGCTCAACAAGACGAATAGTAAAGTAGACTTAAATTGCTATAATCACTATTTTGTTTTGTAATTCGATGCTAGAAATGTTACTAACATTTAAACACATTTCAAACAAATGATTAGTAACAGTAGCAGTGTTGTATATTTATGTGAAGAAAGCATTGTATTAGTAACAGTAGCAGTGTTGTATATTTATGTGAAGAAAGCATGTAAAATCAGCATATAGACCGGATATTATTAGGGGCTAGTTGAGATGGTGTAAGTTGTGTATAGTAGGGTAAGAGAGAATAGAAGATTAGTTGAGATGGTCTAAGTTGTGTATAGTAGGGTAAGAGAGAATAGAGCTAGTTGAGATGGTCTAAGTTGTGTATAGTAGGGTAAGAGAGAATAGAGCTAGTTGAGATGGTCTAAGTTGTGTATAGTAGGGTAAGAGAGAATAGAGCTAGTTGAGATGGTCTAAGTTGTGTATAGTAGGGTAAGAGAGAATAGAGCTAGTTGAGATGGTCTAAGTTGTGTATAGTAGGGTAAGAGAGAATAGACGATTTATTTTGTGCAAATAAAGCAACATTATAACATGTTTTGAAATGGACTTGTGTTTGATCTTACACACTGTGCCAGGCTAATCACAATTAAAAACAAATTTGTCTACAGTGTGTGTATCATTTTACACATACCATTCCGTAAGTATTAATTATATGTTTAGCGCAAGTAACAACTAATAACGTGGTTATTACAATGCATGCCAGGAACCCATTGAGTTTAGGATAACTTAACACAATCAAAACAACATAGAAAACGTCCAACTATCTTCAATAAATCATCTTCAGGCAATAATGTTATATGTATTATTTTAAGATTGACTTCAGATACATACAAAAAACGAAAAATAATTTACTTATTTAATGTAGATTTCAAACATATGTAAATTAAATTGCTAGAACTATGTTTAAAGTCGTCAATTAGCGGCTTATTTCTTATTTAACCAGCTGATTCTGTATCTGATGTGCACGCCTCGGCTTTAAAATATTATGAGCAAATAGATTAATATGAGGCTGTTAAATTATGACATAATCAAGTGATTCTAACTCATTTGAAAAGAACAGAGATACGTTTTTACTAAGATTATGCTAATCGAAAGATCGTTTTTTTTTTGTTTTACTTAAGTCTTCTACTTGTATAGATGGAGATGGGTGGTGGTGGAGTAGTTATATATGGTTATCAAGTGATTGCATGTTGTGTGCTATGAGTATAGACCCGTGCTTAAACACGACAAAGGATTAAAAAGACTCAGCTGTTTACTCGACTACACAATGTATCTATATCAAGTCATATCGAATCATCGTATAAAAAATGCACGATATTTACAATTCAACATATATGAAGCATATAGTACATCCAACACACGATATACCCAACTCACGACATTTCCAAAAGCGGATATACCAAACTTGCATTATACAAAACCCACGATATTTTCCTGATGTCATACAATCAACTATTCTATTCACAAATTACTAGCAGCGTGTGAGTGTGTGTCGCTATTAAACTATACTACTACGTCTCGATGAGATGCATTAGGTCTATAACATCATCATCTACCCCGGGGAAGTTAAAAACAAACAGACACAATTTATCAACGAATTATAAAAACACTTGCCCGAATAACATTAGACTATGTTCAAATCTAACGTTTGTATTACACAGCAATTCTAGCCTAGATCATGTCAAGTTCTAGCATGTTAAAATACAAAGCCAAACAAGTAGCAAGATTGTATCTAAATTAAGATTACGATTCTAAAACAGTTAAGTTAGGTAAGGAAACTCAATTGTTTTATAATCATAATATTGATTTAAATAGAACCTTGACACTTGATTAGCTATGCATTTTAATATTCTAGAACTTGAAATGATCTAGAAATAATATACAATGTATTGAAGACGTATAGTAATCGTAAAAAACAGTATATGTGACGTTGTTTAGGGACAATACATTATACAACTCGTACGAGAAACATAAACATAGGTCAGGAACACGAGAAACTACATACCTGTATTAATATTAATAATTTAATGCATCTTACAAGTACCGGACACTTGTATTCTTTCAATAGATTAAAATAAATAATGTATCCCTTTATAAATATGATTGTAATGTACACATTACATGTTTTGTGATATTGCAATGTACACACCACATTAATCGGATGAAAGTGGGGATCGGGGTGTAGGCAGGTGGGGGTATATAATGCCATGGTCCTTAATAATGTAATTACAATTTTAATTTTTTTTAAACTTGAAAATGCAAAATTGTGTTAGGGTGTCATAATATGTATACATATGTTCGGATATGTTATGTACGGCCTGCATAACATTTAATTGTGTTTGTTTTGGTGTTAATATATGTATGATTTTGTTACTGTCTAATGTTTGCACATGTACAACCAACCTAACAATGATCTTAAAAGTTTAACATCAGAGTTTACATTGAGACATTGAATAGTTTATATAGCAAGGGAGAAAAAATACGTTCTTGAGTTACGCAGATTTTCCGCAGTAGTTTCTCTTTAACTGTTTTTTTTTTAATCGAAAGAAGACAATTGAATGTAGTTAGCGTCACTACAACAAGTGTCGTTATCTGCATGTGTCGAATATTTGCATCACACAGAAACTCGTTTTCTTATGAATATAAAAAAAAAACTCCCACCCCCACATACCCATCTGTCCAGGCAGCTAAATTATGTAAAAAAAAAGTAATGGGCTAATCTAAAAATGAGATCCATTACTTGACAAATCAAGGCAGCCATTTTGTGGGGCCGTCCATAAATGACGTCACATGAGTAGGGGGGATGGGGGGTCCGTAGTTTTGTGACGGTGTGTGATGAGGGGTTAGGGGGGGGGGTTCAGATGGTGCGACTTTTGCATTATAAAAAAGCCATGTTAGAAAACTAATTTTAGACGTTATTTCGGGTTTTAGAAAACAGTTTTAATAAACTGTTATATAAATTGATTAAAAAACTCTATACAGACAGAGTTCAGACAAGATTTTGGAAAAAAAATATTGATGTTTTAAGAAAAGTTCAACTGCATTTTTGAGGGGGGTTGTAGGCTGAGTTGTGACGTCATTTTATGGGTGGGGGTCTGGCTTTTAGAGACGATGCGTGACGGAGAGGGGGGAGGTAAAAATCGTCAAAAAAAAGCGTGACGTCATTAATGGATGACCCCAATGGCCTCCAATGCAAATATACATTAGTTAATAAACATTGATTGTAGACATTGCTTTTAGTATGCTGAAACTTTTTCTTTATTTTTATTTTTATTTTTTTTTTGTTACAATGGACATGGCATAGAAAAAGAAATAAATAAAACATTTTCTATTTAAATCTTTAATTAAATCGTATGTGTTTTTTTGTTTGTTTTTTTTGGTTAAATAAAAATAGAAAAAAAAATACCTAGGACACAATATTCAACCATTACAGTAAAGCTGAATCATTGATTGTCATACGTTAAAACAAAAACAATACAGAATTTTCTTAGCCTCTGCTATAGCTTTCTCCATACTGTTTTTTTTTTTTTTGGTACACATTTTTTGTCGCATTAATTTCAACATGTTAAAATCTAGAATTCTAATAACATGCAGACATCCCAGTACTGTATAATTGTAAAAGCAGTAATCAGACCCGATTTACATGACCTGACATGATTCATGTAATATATTAGTAAATGCATGTCATCTCAGCGTAGCATCCGATTATATTTTTATTTACTTTTCTTTTTTTAATACTTTTATTTTCCAATTTAAAACAAATACAGCAACATTCCACGCCGTTTGGGTGGATATTTACAAGGTAGTTACATTGATGTACAGAGTATAGTAAATACTTAGCGAAATAAGTACATGAATATAAAAGATACATTGATTGTAAAGCTTGTTGGTTAAAAAATCGGACAGAGGCTGGTTTGGAACATGTTTGCCAATAAAAGTGGTGGAAGAGTGTAAGACTGGTAAGTAGGTCACCAACCAGTTCCATGGCTCATGCAGGTTTTATGAGCCTTAAAAACTGGTTGGTGACGACCTACTCTTTTCTTTTATTTTTTATTTTTTTTTTATTTTTTTTTTTTTTTTTTTTTTTCACCAGTCCTTTAACGTTTGGAAGAATAGTCGAAAACAAAGTTATTTCGCTTGAACAAAATTCTGGACATTAAACATCAGAAAATGATGTATGTCGACAGTCTTGGAATTCAGTAATAATAACAGTACTGCTTTCCATACTTGCAATTACAATATTAATATAATACATTAACAAGTAAACAAGCCGGGGTCGGCGTGGTCGAGTCGGTAAAGATCATGGTTGCTAAACCGAAAAGTCTCGAGTTCGAACCCTCGGCAGATGAGGCTCGTTAGCTGGAGACAGCCACCCTTCTAGGAGAGACAACTCCAAAATCAAAACAACTGCTGCTTTGTAGTTTGTTCTTGGTTTGACAAAGGCTATGGAAGCAAATCCAAAAAGAAAAGCAGGCTGAAATCGGAGTCAAAGGCCTCAATGGCGCATAACCAGTTGACACGTAACGCTTAATTGTGTTGGAGTCGTGGTCGAGTCGGCAAAAAGCTCATGGTTGATAAATTCGAACAAAGTCTCGAGTTCAAACCCACTGGCAGATAAATCTTAATCCCCTTCAACACTAAAAATTAAGAACGAAGAAGAAGAAAGAAGAAGATTTCCATAAATTATATTATTGGGTCTATTAACGTTTTGTAAAAATGTGTTTTTTATTTTTATTTTGTTCATACATTATGTTCAAACGAATTACGTTGATCATTATGCACTTTATATTGTAGTTGCTTCCCTTAAAAAAAAATTAAATCTGTAATCGGAGTAATCATGAAATAATATTCATAATAATATTATGACATTTCTTCCCCACAGTGTATCTGATAAAATTATATTAGTGTGTATTCTACATTTACACCACATACAATATACACACTTTACAGAAACAATAATGACATGGAGTTGGTTGATTCTAAATGTAAAACGATATTTTTTATGCAGTCTGGTAAATATATAGCATATATCGCTGCACGTTTAGATTCCCATGTGTCTCACATTTTCAAACTAATATCAAAGTGCTCATGTCCTGTTACATTGACAACATCATCTCAGTCTGACAAAAAACGTGGGTCGGGCAGATGGGTCGGGAAATTTGATGGTGAACGTACCCACGTTTTTTGTCAGTCATCACAAGAATCTGCACAGCTCGAGGAAGCACAAAAGAAAAATTTATTTTCTACTTTTTAGTCCACAAGAAAAACGTGGTTTTTTTAAAGTTTTTTTTAAGTATTTTAACTAATTAAATGAGGTTGGTGGAGGGGATCCGTCGGTTTATTTCTAATCAATACTTAAGTCTGACATGTATACTCCGCCCTCCCCCTCCCACCTTTAAAAAAATTACAGCCACACAACTTTTAAATTCAAAAATCGGGAGCGATCTCCCCTAAACGTTCTCGAATATTATTTTATAAAAAAACAGGGTATGGGAACAAGAATTTTAATCCATTTTAAATACTTAAACTTTTTAAAATAGAATAAAATCTCGTAGAAAAAATAATTGTACCCCTGTGAACGCCAAATAAAACGTGCATAATAGTGCGGAATATTATTAGTTTTAATTTACATTCGTTTTTTGATGAGTAAAACGGTGCAAATTGTCGAAATTTCATGTTATTTTTGTGCACGATTACAATACTTTCTCTACACTTCTTATACAGTGTTTCTTCCAGACTTTTTTCTCCGGGGGGGCACTTGAAATCTTCGGGGGGGGGGGGGGGGGCGGTAAACTTTCTTCGGGAGGGGGCGGACACTGTTAAAAGTATATATTTTCTATATAAATTATAAAAATTTCATTTCGTTCGGGGGGCGGTAAAAAATTTTCGGGGGGGGGGGGGAGGGGGGGGGGGGAATCAGTTCACAACAATTGATTTAGTTCTACAATTGTTATATCTCCTTGACTAACGAGACTTGAATTTAAGTGAGAGGGAAGGTGAACTTGTAGGCCCTATTGTGGGTATATTCAGGATCAGTCTGGCATTTTTGTATTAATGGTATTTAATATAATTTGATATTTTCATGGAACTGTTCGCAGGTTGTCAAAGGAAGGGGGGGGGGGGGGCAAGCCGTTTGTGAACGTTTTATAAAGTTTTGAAATAAGGAAAATTTACACAAACTGTGCCAAATTGACGAGGGAAATTTTGTTTCCGACATTATCACAGCTCTTCTAAACGTGTAACGCACTTCATGAATGTTTTTATTACAGTTACATATTCATATACATTTAAATTAAAAAAAAAAAAAAAAAAAAAAACATATCTTCAGTTTTTTTTATACTTTTGAGTTACAACATATTTTAGTAACGTGCATATATTTTGACATCAAAAAGCTTATGTCTGTGTTGTTTTAATAATTTCAAATGTTTGTCAATAAAAAATGTATGTATATTACTTCATTTGCAAACTTTCTGAACAAGATTGAAAGTTATTAATATTAATGCATATGGCCTGCTTATCTGCCTTGGTAAACTAAAAAAAAACAATATGTACACCACAGTGCAACAAATCGTATAGACTGGGTCAGATGTAGCTAAATATAAAGGTGTGTGTGAGTTCAATATGGCAGACAATACGTTGATACAATACTTCATCAAGTTATTGAAGTTACAGCAGAAAAAACAATGGTCGGAGTAGTCGAGTAACTGAATTTATTTTTTATATTTATAATTCAAAACTGTAGCAAAATGGGCTTGTCATGGTTTTTTTCTAACCCATTTTAGCGACCCTATGGTCGGCGCCCAGGGACATATGTATCCCCCCCCCCCCCACCCGTCGCTACGCATCTGCCAACGGGCACTGAATACCTCGTGGCCACATAATCCACAGTCTAATCAGCCCTACAGATCCTGCGACCCACACCTTCATTGTAGCAGATCTAAGCAGCACTAAAACACAACATGGACCCAACACACTTGAGCTATCCATGTACAAGAAAGATACTGTATGTGGCACTGTGATGACGAAATAGTGTAATGTTGGTCTTAGATAAGCGATAGGTAGCGTAGGTCAACTAGACATTGGTCAAGCAGAACCAATATAATGCAGTGACGAACTGACCATTTACTTGAGATGATCAGCTGACCACTGAAGAATCTGTTGCGAGTTGGATGCAAGTATCGATAGGAGATGAATACTGAAGCGTTTGGGGGGGGGGGGGGGGGAGTCCACGATTATTGAGCAGTAGCGGTGTTGTATATTTATGTGAAGAAAGCATGTGTATTCAGACTAGAAACCAAATATTGTTAGGAGCTAGTTTTGATGGGCTAAGTTGTGTATAGTAGGTTTAGAGGAGAATATAAGATTAACTTTGTGTAAATAAAACAATCAATATAACATATTTTAAAATGGACTTGTGTTTGATTTTAAACAATGTGCCAGGCTACATGTAATTTACAAATAAATAGGTTTACATTGTATATAGCATATTACTCATACCATTCCGTATGTACTAATGATTTGTGCATCACAAGTAACAAGTAATAACTTGGTTATTACATTCATGCCAGGAACCCATCGATTTTAGGAGAACTAAACACAATCAACACATCATAGAAAACGTCCAACTATTTTCGTTAACTCATCTTCAGGCAATAATGTTACATGTATTATTTTAAGATTGGGTGCTCTTAAATAAAAATATATTATTTTGATTTGGCATTTTAAACGAGCATTTCACAATTACTTCCCATATTATTTTTCCATTACAATTGATGGGAGACAACTCAAAGACACAAAAACCAACTAATAGATAAATAAACCAGTTAAAATGAGAACAACTATATTTTCATTCGTTAAATGATAAATTAACATTAATTAGTTTATTTTAATTGGAATAAACATGTTTTGTTGATATTGAACTGTGAATAAATGTTTTTGATACATTTAAAAAACAAACAATTTGTACTTATATCAGGTAGAGTTCAAAAATATGTAAATAAAACATTTTAACTACATTTCATCTTGTGCACTCGTTGTTGGCTAAATGTTTTTTCTAACCAGCTAATCTGTATCTGATAATCTTGTTCTTTGGAAGGAACACCAGCCTGTCTGTCGTCGTCCGCTGAAAACCACACAATTTTACAATGCCTGGAACAAATGATGATGTTGCTGTTGAGTCAGAAACAAAAGAGACCACAGAGCCAATTGTAGCAAAGACAGTCGAAGATGTGATAAACAAAGCTGATGAGGCTGATGCTGAAGCAGAAGAACAAACAGAAGAAAACACAAAAACAGAAGAAAACACAAATGAAAATGCTAGCTCAGAAGAGACAGAATCAAAAACAGAAGAAACAACAGCAGAAAAGCGATCTGTAGATGAAAAAGAAAGTGAAGTTGCAGAAGATGAAAGTCCGAAGAAAAAGGCAAAGACAGACTCAAATGAATCATCGAATGGCACCACGGAAACAACTGACTCTGCTTAGTTCTATTATATATATAATTTTGTAGCGCAATTTCCATTCTGGACAATTGCGTTTATTAACTCATCATTTCTGGGAATGTATGGACGGATGTGTGCCCGCAGCTTGAAGTCGTATCTCCTCCTCAACGAAGCAATATCGAGCAGGGGCGTAGCGAGGGGGGGGCGGGGGGTGCGGACCGCACCGGGTGACACCATTTAGGGGGGTGACACCAAGGCAAAAAATAGAAAAATATATAGAAAAAAACTCGAGGGGGGGGGTGCAAATCGAAAGTTTGAGGGGGGTGCAAATCGAAAACTCAAGGGGGGGGTGGAAATCGAAAGTTTGAGGGGGGGTGCAAATCGAAAACTCAAGGGGGGGGGGTGCAAATCGAAAGTTTGAGGGGGGGTGCAAATCGAAAACTCGAGGGGGGGGTGCAAATCGAAAATTTGAAAGTTTGTCCCTGGGAAGGGTCTCTATGCCTCTGAGGGGTGACACCATTAAGTGCCGCACCGGGTGACACCCGACCTCGCTACGCCACTGATATCGAGGACTAGTTTCAAAAGCAATTATGTTAAGCAAGTTACGAGGATGAACATAGGCCATAAAAATGCCGGGTTTCTTTCATGGATTTCCCGGAAAAGCCAAAAAACCAAAAAAAAATGCAGTTTTTGGCTCATATCTCGGCAACCAGACCACTTAGAGACTTGAAACATTTACCAATCGATTTCTGTCATAATTTAGAACAATATTGCCGAAGAAAATTTTAAAAAATATCCTTTCGTTCGGTCACAAAAAATTTTTTGAATTAATTAAAATTTGGACCGAATTAGTAGGCATGTTTATCCAACCACACCACACGCGTCATCACGTTCAATAGCTGCGCCATCACGTTCAATGGCTGCACCATCACGTTCGGTAGCTAGGCGCGCAATGGTTTTTAGTCATGTAACTCTATTGTAAATAAAACATGTAAAATACTGAAAAAAATAAATAATAAAAAACGTTTTAATAACTAACCAATGGTTTTCCTAACCCTGCTCTTGATTTACGCTACGACAGAGCTATTTTTAGATAACATAAGGAAATTGCGCTAAAATTGTCACTAGACAATTACCTTGTTTTTTTTTCCTTTTCATTTTGAACTTAATCACAAACTTGTAAAAATGTGTTTATCATCATGTTCAGGCGAAAACTGAAATATTTATAGTCAGGTTGTACACTTCATCATGGTTCTCATCATTTGTACTGTTCTTGTAATAAACATCTTAATGTATTTACTATTAAAAATATGTATCTGATGTGAACCAATCTGCTTTAAAATATGAGTGATAGAGGGAGGGGGGGGGGGTGCAAATCGAAAATGAAAGTTTGTCGCTACGCCTTAGGGGGTTGACACCATTAAGTGGCGCACCGGGTGAAACCCGACCTCGCTACGCCACTGATTATAAATCGTGTTCGAAGTTAAACATACATAATGTGACGAAATGCTTCTATTTTTGATAAAAACATTATTTCAGTAATAACAAAAAAAAAACACCCACACATTTCATTAATTGTTTAAAAAATAACTAAAATGTTTTGGAATAGATTAAAACAACATATTTATATCGCTAATTATAGTTGTTAATGTTTTCTTTTGTTATTCATTAGAATAAGATGTAAGTTGTCTGTCCTATTGAAAGTGATAATATAAAGGGTAATAATTGTTAAACACTATTTACAATAAATCGATATTCTTCAAACAATGTCTCTAAAGTTAAAATACAATTTAAGTTTTACAAAAATATAACAGTTTTATTCTTGATAAAACAAGATGTGTGTTTGTCGTGTACGTGGGGGGGGGGGGGGGGGGGGGGGAAGGCCAATATACCGATATGTGTAATGTCGATATAGCTAACAGAAAAAACAAACAATGTATCACATTATATGTTTGTTGTGTTATTGTTATATAAATTTAAAGAAGAAGAAATCACAGTGAGTTTTCAAGTTGCCATGCTTAGGACATGTAACCTTTAAAATCTGAAAGTGAAATTAAACTCGTTATAAAAGCAACGGGCGACTTACATTAACCACAGATTATTTGCAAATGTGGAATTCGCATCTAAAGCATGAGTGGTGTACATAAGTAATTACAGATTAATTAAGTAATAGTGTGAAACATTGAAATGTGGCGTCGTTTACGGAGAATATCTGATACAACTTGTACGGTAAACGGAAACACAGATCAGGAACACGAAAAAGCCTTACGACTATTTACATTATTATTATTAACACATTAATACACCGTTCATGTACCGGACACTTGTATTCTTTTAATAGAAAAAAAATAACTTATCTCTTTATACATGTGATTGTAATGTACATATTAAGTAGATGAAAGTTTTTGATATTTTTATGCAAGTCTTAGATGTATGGGCATTGGCTATAATTGGTGAGTTTTTGGGTGGGGATGAGGGTAAAGGAGGGTATGGGTGTAGAATTACATGGTCCTTGTTGAAGTTGTAAATGGATGACCAGAACTTTACTGGCTATTTAAAATATAATGTCAGAGAGAAGGTATAGGAGAAGATGTAATAATAACAAGAAGAGGAATAATCCGTGTAGAACATTGTAAAAACTGACTTCATTGCTTGTCTTTTAAATGTATAAAAGAAAAAGCGAATGTAAAATTAGAATGGCAAATATATTTTTAATATAATGCCAAGACACGAATACAATGGTTATCATATTTGATATAAGAAACACCATTTTTATAGCGTGCATTTTGACCTATAAAACAGATTGTTTCATTTCATTCGTCTTCAATGCAGTAAATGAACCTGTATCAACTATGTAGGTAATTACTTCCCTTGCAAACATTTTGAATTAGAATTACAATTATTGTTAAATATTTAAATATGTGTGTGTATTGGTAAAACAAAATACCATTTTTGTTTTGTTTGTAATACAGTGTACCTAATCATTAAGACACATTTAAAATGAACTAAAGTAGAAAATATGTAACTATGTAAGATATGTAACAGCTTTGTTGGGAGCGGGTCAGAAGTGTCTCAATATAAAATTGTGTGTGAGTTCAATATGGCAGACATTATGTCAATACAATCCTTAATTAAGTTATTGAAACTGTCATTTAAAGCAGACACAACAATGGTCGCAGAAATAGAGTGTTTCATTGCACCATTTCACTTCTCGGCCTTTTGGCTTCGATCAAAGTGTACTATTTGTTACGGGTTGTGTACGGAGGTTTTACATGTGGCCGCAGTTTGTCCTAACGTTGTTTTTTAATATGGCCCTGTTCTGCCTTTGTTGCCGTCATGGTTGATACATATCACACCTCATTTTACCATCACACTCCCTCAAAATTATATTAAACAGCCGTTTACTTTATGTTGTTGTTTTTTAATGTTTTTCTTCGTAAATCATAATTAAAGCTCAATTTTTTTTGACAATGCAAAATAAAAGTTAAAACTCATTTTCTAGGTTTTAGTGCAAAAACGTGTGTTTGTTTTTTTAAAGAAATTTAAAGATTAACTTTTTAAAAACTAAAACTGGCTTTTGTAAAAAAGGTTCTTAATATTATTAATTCAGCATAGCAATTTAGCTACCAGTTATTTCCCTTAACATCATTAATAAAACGGGATGAAAGCAAATTTTAAATACTGATCTATAGGCCTATATATAATTCTCTTCTGGGAGCCGCTAGAAAACAAGCTGTAAACGCACTCCCTACCTCCCCACCCCTACATGGTCTTAGTGAGCTGTGTTCACTCTAAATGTTTACAAGCAGAGCCAACGATTTTAAACGTAGGGGGGGGGGGGGAGGAAGGAAAGGGGGGGGGGGGGGGTGGGTGGGAAGGAAGGAAGGGGGGGTGGGGTTATGGTCCTTAACGAGCTACTTATAGTGTTTTAAAGAAATATTTTCAGTGGTACTGTCGAATTCACAAATTATGAATTGCTGAAAAGTAGAAAATAAAGCAACTAAATAGCGGCATATGTTTTGCCGCGGGCCGGCTCGTTGTTAATATTTTAGTACTGTAATTTCGTTTATACTTTGTATATATCATTACCGTTACGTTGAATGTTACATTAACGTAAATAGACCATTGTGTTCATTCACACATTGGAAGTACGCATGTCTTGTTTAGAGCGAGTCATATTTCACTCAATATGTCAGTGTGAATTATAGGACTAACATAAATAAGACATACTTACATGTTTATTTCAAATATTTTTAGTGCAATTTGAACAAGGAGAACGTTCTTCGGATTTGTCGAGCAATATTTCTGAAACGTACAATATGTATGTGAAACACACTTTTAAAAAATAAAAGCAATGGCCCTTAGACATTGGACTGGCCTGACCTATTGGCCTAGCTAGGGGAGGGTAGGTTGGGCGGATCCTGATCAAAGTATATTTTATATATAAATATGTTATCGTTATAGGGGCGGTAGACGCTCTTAACGGGCTCCGAAGTCAACTACATTTTTTCTTAAATATACAGAAACATTTTATATCTATTGTCTTTTTTATGAAAAGGGACAATACACGAAGAAGACAATGGAAATATCGAACTAACATTAAATAATTGATATTCTCACTTGTCATTTATATATGTACAAAAGAAAACTACAGTTTTTAATTTAGCAAATACAGATGTGTTTTAAACAAAGACTAAATGCCTGTCTACACATTTTTATCATTATTATAACAATGTAAATACAATTTAAATATGTTATAACACACAAACTTTATGTCTGTTTCGTTTTATTTATTTTTTTTTTCAGATCATTTACCAAACCTGTTTTGAATATTAAATAGGTGATTACGTCACTTGCAAACACTCCCAAAAAAGGAATCGGTAATAATTTATTATATGTATTGGTAAACTAAAATAACAATATGTGGCCGACAGTGTTCCTAATCATTTAGACAAATTTAAAATAAATTTAAATAGAAAATGTGTAACCATGTAAGATACGTAGACGTCACTTTTGGAGCTGGTCAGATGTAGCGCAATATACAACTTAATGTGATATCATCAAGGTGATATTGCACATAGCGTCAATGTGTACTTACATGGTTAATTAACTCGTATTAATATAAATTGTATTGTGAAGGCAAGCAGTTTACCTCTGTATAGTTTACAATGTTTTTCACCCCCTGGATTTATATAGACATAGACTCGACTATTTAATTGTGTTATTTAATATTTACTTTAAATCATGTTTAAATGATTTAGACATCAAACAGTCACAACATAATGTTTAGTTAACTTTGTTGTTAGTTCTACTACATTAGACTATAAAGGTGGTCAACTCGCAAACTCACATATCGCTACCACCCCCACCAGTCTGGTGAGCTATGGTTGACGAATGTTTACAATTATAGAGACGGGTTGAACTAATGACGACTGTAAGGGGCAGATACTTTAGTATTACACGATTTGAAACGAAGGGGAGGTAACACTTTCTGCTAGATCTATTCATTGCATTCTCTAAACGGCTGCTTTCACTGGGCGGAAGGGTGTGGGGGGGGGGGGGGGGGGGGAGGTTGTGTCGAATTCACAAATTATGAATTGCTGATCAGCAGAAAATAAAACATCTAGATAGCAGCGTCTGCTACGTCGTGGGTCAGCTCATGTAAAATAAAGTGTGAATGTTTACACCCGCACAACTAATTTGGCTTGCTAGATCCTGCCTAGTTCACAATTAAAAGCCAAACGATGCATCTAAGGTGTAGTATATATCAGTCTTAAAGACGCTGATACATAATTATCAAGTTGTATTTCCCAGCTATTGTATTTAAATAATTTAAATTATGACTTGATCAGCAGTCTGTAAACATAAACAAAAACGTGTTAAATGTTGTAGTTAATAGAACCTTACTGATCATACAATTTATGGGATATTTTAATTATTGTCCATAAATAACATTACAATAGAAACCTAATGTTATATAACCCTAGGGCATATCAAACACAGTTTAAACCTTTTTCTCAAGACTTCAAACAATTGACGCACTACATACATAATTTCGTTTTTTAAATAGCCACGTAAAATACAGGGAGAGGATAACTAAACAAAGACTACAAGAAGTGAGGTGGCAGACCACAATCCTAGGTACCATCAGAGAAATGTTTTCATAGTTGCCATGACAATAATAACACTTCGTAATAAATAAATACTTTTAAAAAAAAAAGTTTGGTGGTTGTTTTTAAATCTAAAAGATTTTTTATGTTTTTTTTGTTTGTTTGTGTGATGTAGTTGGTGGATATTGTTCTGTTGGTTGATGTACATATAATTTAGGGTATAATGTTTCAACTCCATTGTGCTACCCTGGCGAAACTAGTATAATTGTAGGTTTTTCTAGTTTTTTGTTTACTTTTTCCCCCTTTAGTTTTGTACAGATGACTTTGTCTTTTTTTGTTGGACTCTCTGTATATGTTATACCACATAGGTACAATCTGTCTATAATTGTGATTGCTGTGTGATCGTTTTTTTGGTACTCGTGTTTATCATGCAAATCCTTTTATACAAACATCCTGTCTAATACTTTCTAGCATAGGATCTATACTAAGGTTATATAGTAGCAGGGATAGCGGACAACCTTGACTAACTGAAATTTTATTCGTATGGCTTTGTTGGGTGTATTATTTATTAGAAGGCCGTTGTGTGCATCTGCGTAGATGGTTTTAATCCATGTGTTTAGGTTAGGTTGTATGCACATATTTTTTTTCAATTGTATTGAATGTTTTCTATTGATCTATACTATGTGTTGCCAGCTATATGTGTATCTTATTTGTCTCTCAAAAGATGTATTTGATTCTGGATGTTCCTCCCTAGGATGCTGTATTATTGGTGTCGGTGAATTATATCCTTGATATGGTTTCCTAGTTAGTGTTTTCGTCAATAATTTATTGCTGTAGGGTTATGGGTCTATACTTTTGTTAAATGATTTGAACATTTACAGGCATAATGGTTTGTGTCCGTATAAAGTCACTAAGTCAACCCAGCTCTGATATTAGAGCATTTTTAACCCTTTATTTACGGAATTATGTTCTGAATGAATTTTTTTCTTAAACAATGTGTTATCATATTGCTTTTGGCACATTTAAAGCATATGTCGAAGGAAATTTTGTTTCATAAATTTTTAAGGGCCCAAACATGTATTGGTACTTATAAGTACCGTCAGGAATGTAGGACATTTTTTCCAAAAAATAAAAAAATTACAAAACAGGAAAAAACGATACAACTTATTAAATAATAACTTGGCAATCATTATAACAATCATTTTTTGTAATTTCCACACATAAACACAGCACAAAGTATATTTTGAGAACGATTTTTACTGGATTTTCTATCGGAACACATCTTAGACCTCAAACACAGCAAAAGGTGCCGACCTGTCATGCTCCCTCATTCCTCATTCTTAAGACATTCTTGTCTGTCGTCTTGCTGGTGTGGCAACAGTTGCCGGACTCAACCTGCTTTTGCTGGAGTCTTCCAATAGCCATTACAATGAGCCGCATAAACAAACAAAAGCCTAGTCATTCAGTACACAACCACTAGTAATACTAGTATAATTGTAGCCTACTAGAATGTTATGACAAGTCTACACTACAGTGTAAAGTTCATAAATAGAAGTAAGCTCAATGTGTTTTGAATAGCCGTAGTGGCCTACTGTTTTGTGTTTACTGATTCAAAATTACAAAACGATCTATACTACATGCAGATGTATGGACTATTACTAGTCTACATGTATACATTACGTACACGCCAGCTATTGTGTGCAAGACAGTTTTTTGCAACAAATATAACTTACAAATCTTACTTCTAGAACTAGACTTTGGTATACAAATAACGTATACTAAACCTAGTAAACGAGCCTGCAACTGCCACCTCTATTCTTGTTATTCTTTTACTACTAGAAATCTGCAATTAATTACAATATTTCTGAAGAAAACCCTATGCATAAATATATATTTTTAAGTACATTTCGATAATTAATTATCAAAATAATATTTATGGCACTCCACATCGAAAATCAGCAATTTCCAAGAAATCCTAAAAAAATGTCCGTGTGCCCTGACGGTACTTATAAGTCCACCTGTAAACATCTATCTATTACAAAGACAATTTGATAAAAATTGTATAAATAGAAGTTAAATGCATTTGCCTGACTATTGAAGATGCCAATAAAAAATATTCGGTGTTGAAAACGTGAAGAATAAGGTAAAACAAAGGGAAATCAGGAACACATGTGAGATATGCACAGAACAATTGTGAACTACCGATACAGGTAGAGATTGAAAATGGCACCACACCAGTAATTTTCAAAAAAACATCGTTCCCTCCACCTACCTGTGACTCAAGGGAGATAATACTATCAATTACATTAATAATTTTAAAAATTCGTCTTAAATTAAAAATAATACAGGCGCTTAATTAAAGTGGTACTTATAAGTACCGTCAGTAGATAAAGGGTTAAAAAAAATTAAATATCCTCATTGTATTAAAAAAAATGGCAAACATTGGGTACAATGATTTGTTTAATAGACGATGCATGTTTTATCAAAAACAGTGGTAGTTGAACATAACGTCAGATAGACATATAGCGTAATATGATGTTAGGAAAACATGACTCAGATAAAACATAGATAGAACAAAAATACAAGGAAATAAAATGGTATTATATGTAGCATAAATGGCAAGGTGACGGCGTAGTCGGATGATAGAGCATAAGACTGCAAACCCCGAAAGTCTAGTTAGAATCACAGCTACATATTTCGACACCGGTGACGACGAACTATCGATGTTGTACCCCGATCCATTATTTAAATCCCCCGTAACAGCCACAATTTGTGATTTTTTTTTAAAGAAACAGTAAGAAGAAAAAAAGGATGAAACAGTTCTAACCCCACGACTGTTGCATGTTATGTTCTTAATGCTGACAGTCATTTAGTTTTCTTATGTGAACATTTGCCTTTCTCATAATGTAAGTTGATCTTACATTTTATTAGTTTTAATTTTACCAATAAACATGTTTTTTTACCAATAGCAATTACCTCCCTCTGGCACATACTATATTTAATGTTTTCAAGGGAGACAATGCAAAATCAATAAAAAAAAAAATGAAAAAAGAAAAAAAAAATTGACTTGTTCTCCTGCTCTATTTTTCACGTCGGAAATGTATGTAACAAGTACTGATATAAAATAACTTTTATCCGTAGAAAAGGACAAAAAAAAAACATGACGTAAAACACAGAACATACGTTTTAAAATAACGTACATTGTTGAGTTACAAAATGATTAAATAAATAACGCCTTCAAGTACGTAAATCTCTTTAGAGGTTATCCACACATGACGTCCAAACATGTTTAAATTATTATTTTGGACCCCCCCCCCTAAGTCCACAAAAGTCCACTTAATTCGCAAAAGTCAAATTTTTGTTCGGACCCCCTCCCTCGTGTGGACGTCATAAATGGATGATCCCTTACATTCCCATTTGTATTACATTTTGTAACTAATTTCAAAGTGCACATATTAAAGTCCTTTTACATTAACAACATCCTCTCGGTCAGCTCGCTTTCATGATTTTATAAAATAGAAGTTTAAAAATACTTGAAACCCAGCCATGTTGCTTGCATCAAAAACTACGAGATTAGCACGTGAAAGGTGGGGGTCGTAAAATACTTTGTTGATCACTTCCCCCATCTGTTGTCTCTGATCTGTATACGATGTAGGAAGGTGAATATGAACACGATACATTTTAGAGAGCATCAACTGCAACGTTCTCCTAGCTGTTTAAAAACTCTATTGTGATTGTGGCCGTGTTTTTATCTGTCTTTGGACAATAGTTAATGTATAACTGTACTTGTTACATAGAAAACCGAAATATAATCTTATATCAAAACATATTATGTTTTTTTCATTATCACCAACAGAACTAGACTTGCCCAAAACATGAGCAACTAAACGTCCTTGAGATAATTTAAAAAAAACAGACTCGATCAAGATATTATTTTTAACTAGAGGCTTCTGAAAACACAGTTTCAAATTAAAATTATTGAGTGTGGTTATGGAAAATGGACAATAGATGCTGATTATAAGGAAGATAACAATATTTTAGGCAATTAAATCCTTTTTATTTTGAGTGCTTGGTAACTCTAATTATCGATCATAGTAAACTGTACATGCCACAGTAGGGATTATTTTTCAAACTCACTGATGCCATGTACTTCTAAACTGTGAAGACTAAATGGTCCACTGAACCTGATCTCCATGTTTCATACATTGATAATGTGATGCCAAGATAAAGATTTGAAGTCAAAAGGCCATTTATATATACATGTGACAAGAATTCAATACTGGCTACAATGCAAAACCAAACTTGAATATAGGCAATAGATAGCGAGAGCTCACATTTAGGGATTATATCAAAGAAATATCACCTCAAGACCTGGTCGTAGAGGCAAGAATTTCACTTCAACCCCACCAGAAGTTGATAAATCAAAGGAAGAAAAATGCAGGAAATATTCACAGTGTGCAACAGAAAAACATGTTAAGCTAAGTACCCCAAAATATGGAAGATGATTGTGAATTCATTGTTTATTGAGCTTAAAATATACTATTTGATGAATGGTGGGAAACCTACGAAGGGGTTGATTTTTCATGATAACCGCCGTTGTCATAGTTACCAGGATTTTTTCACCAATATATATATATATATATATATATATATATATATATATATATATATATATATATATATATATATATATATATATATATATATATAATTTTTTTTTTTTTTTTTTTTAGTGGAAATGCATATGCAGATGTACGTTAAATAAGCTGTAAAGAAATAATTGTTTTTTAGCTAGTAATAAAAAAAAAATTGTTTGTTTTGTTTTTTACCGGCGCCTACCCCCAATGATTAAAATAACAAATATAACATTAATTGGTATTTTTAGACGCCAAAAACAAATGTACATAATCTAACAAGATCTACAAGACACAGACACAACGTGTGAAGCCACTGACATTGTAATGACAGGAGAATATTAAGGACATGGATTGTTTTTGTTTGGAGAGTAAAAGCTGTATCGTCTGCGTAGACTAAAATTGTTGTGTTAGATAAGTTTGGTATGTCTATTGCTCTGATGTATGTATTGTACCTAATGCTTTATAAGATGAGTTCTAATGCTAGTATGTAAAGGGATGTGAGGTGGTGGGGGGGGGGGGGCATTGTCTAATTAATTTTATGATCTATCAGTAGTGTGTTGGGGGGAATTTACTTGCTTTCTCTTCTTATTATTCTATTGTTGCTTTCCTTGTTAAACACGAAGTTTTACCAGTCTCCACACATATAGTTTGCTATTGTGATGATGACGAGATAGTACTTAGTTCCGTGCACTCAATAAAACTCGAAGATCCGCTTGATACACAACATGTATTATTATACATCTAATGCTTGCATATAATAGGATTTACGTTACTACACGATATACACTTGTTGCCTACCCTACAGGTTAATGTTTTCTACACTATTCTCACTACACTGTTTCCTAGCTCTACTCTTATCTACGTCCTTTCTCTACAACCACTCCGCGTTAACTGTCCCCAACCCTAACTGTTCTACTTCTTTGTCCTCTCCTAATCATTCAGCCTGGCGTCCATGTCTCTGACTTGACCCCTCGTACAATAGCGGGGTTTTCCCCCCATTTACATACCCGGTCAGTTGGGGTAGAACGCCGGTCACGGTCAAGCTACCCGTTGTGTCTCCTATTCGGCCACGGTCAGTCCGGGTTCAGGTGAGAGGGGAAATAACTCGCACGCATCAACAATGACTCAGCAACAACATCTCTCCCTTCGCCCCTGCCATGACCCGTTTCGTCTCGTCACGTGTGTCGTCAAACCTAACCTGCAATCTACGTTTAATCACACCATCACAAGTAGGTGGCTGTGTGCGTTGTGGAAGATGATTTGTATCCAAATTATTTTCTTTGAGAATTGTGTGAATATATGTTAGCGCTACTGGATGAAAAGCTTTCACTAGGTCTAATCTGAGTATACATGCTGGGATGTTTTTATCGTGTATATACTGAATGATATAGCTGATTAGGTGATTGTGTATTTTCTTCCCTGTGATATTGCATTGTTGGTCAACATAAAATAACTTGTGTGTGAATGGTTATATTTTGGCAATCTAGGATTTTGGCATAATTGTATAGTCGGTGTTTAAAATAAAAGTAGGTTAAATGTGGGTTAAATAAGGTTTAGTCTGGGATTTCCGAAGAAATGTTATAAAAGATGTTACACTTGTAATGGCACTGTTCAGACAGGAAATTATTTCGATGGTGTCTACACGAGTATCGGTTGTGAAGTTTTTATATAATTCACAAAATCAGGAAATTTTTATATACAGTGATAAAAGGATATGGTATAACGATCAATCAGACTTTATCACGTCTTCTAAATGTGTAACACATATCGCCACTGGTTTTAAATTATAATGTCATAGCCATTTTAAATAGAAAGCAAAGACACATATTCAGATTTTATCATTTTTCAAAAAAAAATAATAATATGTTACAGTTTGTACGTTTTGAGAAACAAAACATTATGTCTCGTTTATTTGAATTATTTCCAATGCATTTAATGTACTTGATATGCATCCAGCTAAACACATTATGGGTTCTACTTTTAATAGCGAAGCAAAACAATATGGATCACCCATAAATAAAGGATAGCAATGCACATTATTATTGGTAAATTAAAGACAGTTTTCTGTTCTCAATATGTATTTTCTTTTAAAAGAATAGGAATATTACACCAAAAGGCGTATAGTAGTGAATAAATGTAGATTTAACGATATCCTCGCTTGTCTTTCAAATGAGTAAAAAGTAATGCTGTTATGTTTGCTCTTTGCAATTGCAATAAACTTTTAAACATTAAACGAACACACATCTATTATATGTGGGGGGTGGGGGGTGGTGTGTGGGGGGTGGGGGTGGTGTGTGGGGGGGTGGGTTGGTTTCAGTGTTTCTTTCAGACTTTTTCCTCCCCGGAGAGGGGTGGGGGTACTTGAAATTTTCGGGGGCGGGGGTAGAATTTTCTGGGATGGGGCGGACACTGGAAAAAGTATATAATTATATTTCGTTGAATGGGACGGTAGACATGTTTTTTTTTTTGGGGGGGGGGGGGGGTGGGGGGTCGGGGGCCGGTGTGTGGAGGGGGTGGTGTGTGGGGGTGAGGGGTGGGGGTGGTGTGTGGTGGGGGGTGGGGGTGGTGTGTGGGGGTGGGGTGGGGGTGGTGTGTGGGGGGGTGGGTTGGTTTTAGTTTAGAGAAAAGAGACAGCACTATCAGCCTAGCGCCCGTTGTACCCTTCCTCAACGGGCCATTTTTCTCGTTGGTAAATATCAGCATCGTAAAAATGAAACAAACAAATACAAATAATATGGGCGACAATGTATCGAATCATATTGATGCATTTAACATAAACTAATATATAAACTATGTAACAATGTAAGATACGTATGCGTTACTAAAAGAGATGGTCAAATGTAGCTCAATTTAAAGTTGTGCGTGTGTTAAATATGGCAGGTATTATGTTGATACACTCATGAATCAAGTTATTGAAACTGTCATTTAAATTAGTGGTCGGAGTAGTCGAGTTACTTATTGCACCGATTCTCTTCTTGACATTTTGACTAAGATCAAAGTGTACTATCTGCAATGGGTTATGTACGGAGTCAGGTAACCCATCTGACCTGAGTGGACTAATTGACCCGTTCATTTTTTGGAAAAAAAAATGTATCATAATTAATCATCAGTTATTTTGAACGCCAAATAATATTAATAAAATAGATCGTAACTAATTACGTAAATAACAACTTATTATAAAATATATCCAATTCACAACACATTGCTACCAATGTAACGACAGCATCAAACACAAATTAAACGATACTATGTACACGTTTTTTTTTTTTTAATTTAAGATATGAATTATATTTTCTTTTTTTTTTTAATAAGTACTGATATATTTTAAGAAAACAAAATGTAGATCGCAATAAAAAAATGTAATGTGTATATACGTATATATTAATTATACTCCCCCTTGATCATTGTCACGTAAATAGGTACATTGTTACTGCTCTAGTTGTGATTGCTATTGTATAAGGTTGGCACAGAAAATAACGTACGCGTTATCTGCCCTGAAATACTACGGTACAGTAAACTGTAATTATTTGTTTAATACTTATTTGTATTGTTTTAAATAAACTTATGTCTGAATTAATGTGTATGTAAAAGTATAATACACATTTAAAATCCCAAAATTAAACAGCTGGTGGCTTACCAGCATTGATGTGTTTCTTCAAAAGGAAATGTAACATTTTAACAAGACATGCATTTTTTTAAAATAACAAATAGGTCTTTGGTTATGCCAAAAAATATAATCTTGATGCTTTGACAATACGTTGTTTATAGATACGGGTTATCCTGCTACAGGCGATTTGAACACATGGGCTTTGACTATAAGTGGTTTGTAGGTAACGATGTTATATTTTTTATTTTACTACATTGTCTTTGCTAAGATGTGGTTTGTCCACACATGTATTTTATACATATGGGATATTTGAATAGGCCTACACATGTTTTACTCATATGCATTTAATCCACATACATTTAAATAATTTTAAAACATGTAATTGAATGTAATTTTCCGATTAGGTCCGATTATTTTTCTCAAAATAAAGCACACGAGCCAACACACACAAACACGAATAGATGCTTCATATCGTTATCTCCATAAATCAGTTAAAATAAGCAAAACATTAATTTATTAGTTGTATTGGCAACACTAATACATATTCAAAATGTCTAACCTAATTAGTTGTTTGTTCATATCGATTTAAACCATGAATCCAATTTAAAAACAAACGAAAACGGTATGGTTATCTTAAGTTACTTTTAAAGACACCCGAAGTATTCTGTATATCTTAATTCCCAAGGACAAACACAATGGCTTTTGTACACATTCTACAGTGAGTGACCCGTAATATAATTGTGGTGACCCGTGGGCTACTGCTGGTGACCCGAGGGTTTTGCTGGTGACCCGTGTGATCTACTGTGAGTGAATATTTCAATGTGATAACTGATCTAAGTTGTCTCAATAAAACAAGAAACAACACGAGGGGAAGCAATGAATTGATCCATTTCAATTCCCTTACTACATTTCTTCTAAGCCAACACATGTAAAATCACCAAGTAATAAATAAAACAGTTGAGTTGTCATTTTATTGCTAGATATTTTGAAAATACGATGTAGGGTAAGGTGATTATCTTGTGTATGTCTTATGATTGAATACATGGCAAATGTGTAATTACAGTCAAACGTTATAAAAATTAGGAGATCAGTGTTTACGTAACGACAACTTACGTTTCATAACACATTTTATTGTAAAGCTACTTTTTGTTATTGTTTCCAAAAGTAAAAGTGTAACAGCATGCACATTAATGCAATGTTGCTCTAAAATTTATTGTATCGGTTTTAAAAACATGCGTATGAAATGTCCTTCATCCGGCCGCTATATTTAGTTTATACAAACTTTAAAAAATATCACATATTTTAAGTTTACTTTAAGACACCAACGGTAACAATTGTGGTACCAGATCTTTACTGTTATTTAGTTCGTCATCACGTGGTCATCACGTGGTCGTTAGGCTAAGTAAACAATTATTAACACTTTAATTACAATTCCTTAAGCGGGACCTAGTGACATATAGACGCCTTGTTGTTGTTTTTTTTTCTTTTTTTTGTTTGTTATTAATGGGAACTCTGTCGACAACAATTGATTTAGTTCTAAAATTGTTAAGTCTCCGTGGATAAGGAGACTTGAATTTAAGCGAGAGAAAACGAGAACTTACAAGTCTTATTGTGGGTATTTCCAGAATTAGTTTAGGATTTCCGAATAAATGTTATATAAGTTAAGTTGACGTTTTCATGAAACTGACCTAACTGGAACATTAATTCGAAGGCGCCAAAAGGAACTAGCGGGGCGTAAGGGGAAGGGTGGGGGGGAAGGAGAGAGAGGGTGCGGGGGAGGGGGGGGGGGGAGGAAGTGGTTATGTCAGGGGTCGGCAACCTTTTGAGACGGAAGAGCATAAAGTAACAATTTACAAAATTTTCCAGGTTTTAAAGAGCCACTAACATTTTTATTTTAAATTTTTAGTATTTGATTAGGATTAGGTAAATAAGTTTAATTTTTGTATTTAAAATAAACAGCTATACATATGAAATAATATTTATTCATATAAAAACATACAAATGTTTCGCACAAAAAAAAATTAAATTATTTTAGCTAGCTCTGCTTTGATAAACTTAGTTATCAAATAATATAATTATAGGACTATCCCAATCCACTTTTGAAGCTTTTAACTTATTTTTTCTTTACTAACATCACCGGCTTAGGAGGTGTCTCCCATTAGCCAGACAGGCCTCAAAATGGCAAACTCTGACTAACTGGCTTGAATATCGGTTTGATTACCGTAAATCGGTCGCTTCTGTCCTTTGGTTCTCACCAGGCTTATCTTCCACCCCACATGGCCTAGGGTAAGCTCGTACCCCACAGTCCAGTACCTAGCTCAACCGTAGGAAGCTAACACCTAAAAACCTACGTCACTCAGGTCATATTAATGATTACTGACATATAGGGAAATGCATTTTGAATAAAATAACATTCCCACTTAAAGAGATTCGAAAAAGTCGGCACTCGGGAAGTGGCAAGCATTGCACGGCTGTGGGGCTGGGTTTGGTGCCCAATCTGCAGTCAGCTGTCCGAATACTCTCTACTTCCACTTATTCTCTTTGTTCGCTGATTAGAGTTTTTATTATGTTTAAACATGTGTTTCTTTACAGTATATAATTTGTTATGGGTTTTGAAAATAAAATGATACAATAATTTCTAATATTTGTGCATGGAACTTGAGAGCCGCCACTTGACATCAAAAGAGCCACATGCGGCTCGCGAGCCGCAGGTTGTCGACCCCTGCACTAGGTCTCTGTGAATTATATTCTTGATGTAGTGTTTTACTTTCCTATCTAGTGTTTTCGTCAATATTTTATATATGCTTTTTAGTATGGATATGGGTCTTTGAACAATTACATGTATAGCGGTTTGTGTCAGTATAACGACTCTAAGTCCACCCAGAAATAATATTAGAGCATTTTTAAATAACCTCATTGTATTAAAAAACGGCAAACATTGGGTACAATGATTTGTTTAATAGACGATGCTTTTTTTAATCAAAAACAGTGGTAGTTGAACATAACGTCAGATAGACATATAGCGTAATATGATGTTAGGAAAACATGACTCAAATAAGACAGGGTGTATACATAGACAGAACAAAAATACGATGAAATAAAATGGTATTGTATGTAGCATAAATGGCAAGGTGACGGCGTAGTCGGATGATAGAGCATACGACTGCAAACCCCGAAAGTCTAGAGTTCGAATCAGAGCCGTAGCTACATATTTCGACGCCCGGGACGAACTATCGATGTTTTACCCCGTCCATTTTTAAAATATTTAAATCACCCGTAACAGCCACAGTTTGTGAACATTTTCTGAAGGAAACAGTAGACTGTGAGAAAAAAAACATGATGAAACAGATCATACAGTTCTAACCCCACGACTGTCGCATGTTTTTTTTTTTCTCAATGTCTGACATCCATTTAATTTTCTTATGTAAGCACTTGCTTTTCTCATAATTTATATTTTATTATATTTTTTTATTTTACCAATACACATGTATATTTACCAATAGTAATTACCTCCCTCTTCTACCTGCACTATTTAATGTTTTCAAGGGACACAATGCAAATCTGCAGCAATTAGCAAGCCGAGTAAATTATACAAAATTGTGTAATTAATCACCTTATAATTTAAAAACAGAGGATAATATTTCATACATTATAATAATTGTATACAAGATTTGCAAAACGTTTTGTTTTAATTTGATAAATTATTAAAACATTTTTGTAATTGCAAAAATGGAAAGCCTTATATTTGTATTTAACAGTTTTTAAAGAGAGGCAATACAATCTAATAAATAGACAATGTAGGATGTCTAATTGTCGTTTTAAATTTTTGTCTAATATCATATGACCAGAAAGTATCAGCAGCTGAAGAACAACAAAGAAGAACACACATTCTTAAAGAACAGGAAGTGGTCATTGAGGATGACTTAGCCGTCATTCGTGAAAGAGAAGAAAGAATTCACCAATTAGAGGCTGACAGTTCAGATGTAAATGAAATTTTTCGTAAATTATGTGCACTTATACACACACAAAGGGAAGAAATAGATACAATTGATAGGAATGTAGAAAGGGCATTTACAAATGTAGAATCTGGCCAGGAGCAACTTATAAAGGCTGCCGAGTAGGCTATCAGAGGAAATCTAGAAAGAAGATGTGCTGTTTAGTTGTCATATTCCTGGTTATTGCAGTTATTGTCACCATTATTATTGTGGTTTCCTTGAAAGCTTAAATATATTTTAGACACTAATTTCTTGGTTCAATCTTTTAGAATTTAATTGGATTAAGAAAAAATTAAGCTAAAAATGGTAAACAATAATTTTTGGAGGTTATGCTATATGCATGCTTAAGTAATAATAAATCTATGAAAATTATTAATTATGAAGTAATTATGTCATATCAGCAAAATACAAATAATATTTATAAAATGTATTTCATAAAAGTATGCTTCAGATATGTGTTTTGTGCAAGTAAAAATTTAAATGCATGTACATCAGTGACAAAATCATTAAGTTTTGATTAATTCCTGTTAAATAAAGAGTTTATTATTTTTTTTATATTGGTTTATATTAAGAGCCTTGGTTATGCATTAAGTACAGGTATTCTCCATACATGTTGCTAAGCCAGGTATTAAATTATTTTTGACCAAATGTTGATAAGTACTAGAATTTACATTTCCTTTACTTTAGATTTTTTTAAGGTGACTTATATAAAAATGAGCACTGCTTTTTTGTGATACTGTGGGATAAGACACTACATTTGATTGTGAACATGTTTATTCTGTAAATTATTAATTTCTCCTGTGTATATTTTGTAAACGTTAATGAACAAAAGACAGCTTTCACTAGTTTTTCATTTTACTTATTTATCTCTCAAAATTTAAAAGAAACTGACATTTTGTACAGGTTTAAATATTTTAAAATCTGATTTATAACGAAAAGAAAACCTACTTGTTGTAACATTAAATGATAAAAGTTTATTTTATAAATAACTTTGGTTACGTTAGGACCCATTTAATATTTACTCAGAGGTTTTGTAAGGTAAGCTAAAAATATCTGTATATTTGTTTTCAATGCTGTTTTTTTATAGGGTTAGATTTGCTCAAAGGTATGAATGGTGATATTTGTTATTATAAATATGATTATAAAAAAAAATATCTGAAAAATTTGACTATCACTGTGTGACAGGTTGATTTCTTACTGCTAGTTGGTTTTTCCTTCTGCTTTATTTTTGAGTGAGAGAACACAAATGAGGATATTGAAGGAACATATTTTGATTATATGATACAACAGATATTAAGATAACATTAATTAAGAAAAACCTCAAAGTTAAGGAAATTGTTTTATAACAAACTACAAAACCTTTTTTTAAGCTATCTACTTTCGTTATTGCTTTTGTTTTCTTCAAGTAATTTGATTTCATTTGCCACCATTATGAACATTGTGTACTGCTAAATAAAAAAAAAATCAACTTAAAAATGCAACTTTTTAATTGACGGTTAGACGTCTCAGGTTCAACTTAGGAATACTATAATACTACTCTTATCCATATTTTATTACAATCTTTAAAACGTACGGGCGCCGTCGAAGCGACAATTACTTTTTTCCCGCAGAAACCTCCCTAAAGGGATTCTCCACAACTTCCCAAAGTTTAAAGGCGATCATAAGAATGCAGGCGTCATAGCGCTCACGTGATAGCCCAAGGCGCCGAATAGCACCCTGACGGAGCGCCGGCAAACGCGCTTGAATAAATTTAGTGAATGGTTATAACGCCCCATCCTATCAATAATCTATCTCACTATTTAAAATAACGTTGGCTCCACCGCGATCACGGGAAAGACCGGGACGGGAAGTATATTTATAACTCTTATAACTTTTATGGCGCTCGTTTTTCATGCTCGTTTTTTTTTTATCCTAACTTTTTACTTTATTTACATTGTTAAATGTGTTAGTTTAATCGCCTTAGTTTATTCGTATGCATATACTCTAACAGGTGAATAATTGATTTGCTTTTACACCTTATTGTTTTCCCGCTATTCTTAAAATAGATCACAAAATATCATCATACATGCATTTAAATCGTTTTTTTAACTATTTACACATGATAATACGCATGTATACATACTAATGACTTATTGTAATAATCTGGCTTAAAAATTAATGTAATTAAATTATAATAGTACATTCTTACACAAGTAGTAGTGCCAAAAAGTATTCAGAAAAAGACATAAATCTTGTCTGGAGCCTTGACTATGTGTACACTGAATTGGGCATCATAGGAATAAAAGATGGAAGAAACCAAATGGTTGCTTTCGATATACCTATGATTTCAATCTGTAACACCATGCTATATATAGTATACTTATAAACTGCGGGCATTGAGTTGACCCGTAGTCATCGGACCTGCTATTTTATTTTATTCACCAGCCGTAAACCCTTGCCAGAGACAAGGACCAGGTAAGAAATTATTATTCTAATAAGGCTGTAAACTTTGGGCATTGAATTGACCCTTAATCATCAGACCTTAATGATATTACCTCTAGTAAAACTATACTAGAATCTATATTCCCGGTAAAGAAGCGGCACAGACCCTCTTACCGGTTGAATACCAGCATTTTACTGATTATCACCATAAATACGCTACCAATATTTCTACATGTTTCCTTGTACCGTTAACAATATCAATATTTTATTATGTAACACGGCCTCTGATACACCGAAGTCTAATATTTTTTCTTTGTTTTTACTTTAATTTTTCTCTTATTTGTTAATAGTACATATTTATCGAATATTTTTTCATCTCTAATTAATATTCTAGATAAACATTTTAAAAAATAGTATAGGTTGCTATAGGACAGGGGTCGGCAACCTTTTGAGACAAAAGAGCCAAAAGTTACAATTTACAACATTACCCAGTTTTCAAAGAGCCACTAACATTTTTATGTTAATAGTATATTTGTTCAGGATTATATATATATATATATATATATATATATATATATATATATATATATATATATATATATATATATATATATATATATATATATATATATATATATAAATAATCCTAAACAAATATATTATATATGTAATTTTAAATAAATAGCTTTGAACATATGAAATAATCTCATTTGAATTTGTGCTGAGAGTATCTTCTGTGTAAGTCAGAGTACTTGCATTTGTTTTGAAGTGCTCAAATCTCTCAGTGAAAACATCCTTCATTTTGTTTATATTAATGCTGAAGTGATTGAATAGCAGCATTGGTTTCATAACGATATTTTTTCAGATTTTTCGTACTTTAGTAATTTTACCGCTCACCATGTATTCAACAAAAAAAGTATTTTTTTTTCGAAACAAACCACTTATTCAAGCAAGACATAATCCGGGCTTTCCTTTCAGTTTTACACTAACTATTAGCTGGTTTAGTTTCTTTGTGATATCCACTATGAAGTTAAATGTTTAAATTCGGAATGGACAATGTAATAGGAAGTACATTGAGATAGGGAGAAACTAAATACTATAATAGAATAGTGAATGTTTATTGTTTATATCTATTGTTATATCGTTTATTACCGAGTGTTGCAGACTAATCTTTATGAGTTTTGAAAATAAAATAATTATTAATATTTGTGCATGGAGCTGAAGAGCCGCAACTGGACACCAAAAGAGCCGCATGCGGCTCGCGAGCCGCAGGTTGCCGACCCCTGCTATAGGAGATTGTTTTGATGGTGAAAAATTGTTTAATCGGCTTATTCGAATGTCTTTAAAAGGTGTAAGCTAATTCAATAAAGTTTTGTATAATAAGCGGAACAAAAAATTACTCTTAAAACAAAGATACACTCACCGAATTATTTCAAATTTTCTTACAAACTGTTTTTTGTACTTACTGTACATATCCGATTTCATTGTTTAATAAGTGTTTATTTGTTTCAAATTCTTACATAGCTATTGCTCTGAAATGTATATTATTGTTTCCCTTGTTAAAATAAGAAGTTAAAATGGGAAGTAATTAGTAAACTGGATGTTCACAAAAACAATACAATTGTCATAATACATCTTTAGCTCACATGTTTATAACACTGTAAGAAGTATGGCATTGTTGTATGGCTTCTGTTTAAACTTTACCCAGACATCCCACAAGCCATTCCACAGATTATTTGCAAAACGCGTCTACTAAGTCACATAAACATTCTAGTTGTAATTCCATGTTGAAAACAAACATATCATAACTACACGACCACAGACAATTAGTCAAACAATGCAACCAACAACACGTAAACACACCTCAACAGACAACCTGAGACTCAGCCCGATCAGAACGCGTAAACTGTACCTAAGGCAATGTATCGATACCAAGCCGACATGCTATTGATCAGTGGCGTAGGCAGGGGGGGGGGGGGTTAGGGGGGTTATAACCCCCCCCCCCATGTACCCCCAATATGACTACCTTTTTACGTTAAGCTACAGCTAATGACTTGTGTCGATATTATTTAGGGCTTAAACACTAAACACTTAACCTGGCAGCCTCTAGAACAACAATGTATATCATTGTGATGAGAATTGCCTATAGAATTTAGTTATGAATTTTATTATCGTGCTAAAGTTAAGTATAATAATCTGGAACGCAGTAGGCCAAGGGAAAGTTGGCCAAGGTTAGATCAGTTAAGGAGTGTCGAATGGGCAGGGGTGGGCTACGTGGGTAGGCCTTTGTTGTCTAATATGATTGTAGTGCAACCGGAAAGCGTCTAGAAATTAAAAAAAAAAAAAAAACAACGAAGGAATTGATTATTATTCGCATTGAGGTTCTATAATGTGTATGTTTTTACTACTTCAAAACATTTGAAATTCATTTCACTAATGGCGGATGAAACAGGGAAACTGAAAACTATTTAATTTTTAAAAACATAAGTAAACTGAAAATGATAAAGATGGCAGAGGACACAAGGTTATCAGTTAAAGGGTGTGACAGGGGGGGGGGGGGGTGAGGGTGGGTTTGAATACGGGTACGTCTCAATTACTACCGGATGCACATCTGGCAGGAAAGCGTGGGCTGGACCCACAATTGTTGACACAAAACTTAGTGTTGGTAGATATAAAAACTGCGTAGGTGGTTAAATATAGATGTAGAGCCAGGAACCTACAGTAGTCATTTTTAGACAGTCAGAAAAGAAAGACCAATAATTATTTATTTTCTTATTCGCATAGTCGTGTTTTAATGTGTATCTTTTTGATAATTAAAGCAATTTAAATTCATTTTAATGATGTCGGATGGAAAAATGAAATTTAAAACTACTTTATTAACTGATTTCTTTACAAAGAAAAATAAAACTGAAAATGATAAAAATGAAGATGGTACTATTGACTCTCAAACTACATTACATCAAGAAATTTCCATAAATTCAGCACCTTTGACTGTTTCTTATGCAAATGATATCGGCAATTTTATCAAAGGAGTTATTACAGATGATACACGGTTGTATTTATTAGAAAACATCTGGCGTCTTGAAGAACTTTTTAAATTTCCAGCAAGCGGACAAAGAAATTTAAAGTTTCAATATTCGTGGCTACTTAGGTGGAACTGGTTGACTTATTCCAAATTACTTGATGGCGCATTTTGCAAATATTGTGTTTTTTTTAGTTTGAATTATGGTGGTGTAGGTAGTCAGCCTTTAGGTAAGTTATCGAAAATTCCATTTTCAAACTGGAAAAAGGCAACAGACAAGTTTAATGAGCACCAGCAATGTGAATATCATAAAAGAGCAATTTTACTTTCCCAAAATCGTAAATCGGTTATGGAGAAAAAAATAGAACCTATTAACATCGCCTTGAACTCATCATTAAGTCAACAAATTCTAGAAAATCGTTTAAGGTTAGCGCCCATAATAGAAACTATAATTTTTTGCGGCCGACAAGGTCTTGCACTTAGGGGGCACAGGGATTTCGGAAATTTTCAGTTGGAGGATCCTGACGAAAATGATGGAAATTTTCGAGCTCTTTTGAGATACAAAGCCATGGGTGGAGACGAAACACTTAAACATCATCTAGAAAATTCTTCAAAAAATGCAAGATACTTAAGTCCCACCATTCAGAATGAAGTGATAAATGTGTGCAATAAATTAATTGTTCAAAAGATTGTTGCGAAAATTACTTCTGTTAAATTGTTTTCTGTCTTAGCCGATGAAACTAGTGATATAGCTGGTATGGAGCAATTTTCGTTGTGTGTTCGCTACTATGATAACGACATAAAGAAAATAAGGGAGGATTTCCTACAGTGTGTAGGTGTAACTGATCTAACAGGCAAAGGACTTGCAAATGTTTTAATGGACACTCTAGCAAATTTACACATAGACGGTAATTTTATGATAGGTCAAGGATATGATGGAGCCGCTGCAATGAGTGGTCGACTTCATGGGGCGCAACAATATGTTGCTGAGAAATTTGATTTGGCTATTTACGTGCATTGCGCATCTCACAGTCTAAACCTAGCACTTTCTGATGCCTGCGAACTACCAGCTGTGAGAAACTGTATGGGAATCCTTAATAGTACATACACATTTTTTAACACACCAAAACGACAATCTTTGCTTGCAAATTCAATAGAGAAATTAACACCTAAAGCATCAGCATCTCGACTTAAACGATTGTGCGCAACCAGATGGATTGAGCGTCATGAGTCTGTCAACGTTTTTATACAGCTTCAAAAAGCAACTGTTGATGCACTGGAAATTATGTCATCCTGGCACGATACAACAACTTCTTCAACAGCGGTTCAACTTTTAGGAGCAATTAGGAGTCTTGAGTTTCAAGTTTCTCTTAGAGTTATCTCAAAAATCTTTGCAATAACACTTCCTGTCAGCAGAATACTCCAAACAGAAAACTTTGATCTATCTGCGGCTCTAAAATTTACAGAAGATTCAAGTAGCCTACTAGTGAATATGCGGAAGGTTGCTGAATCAGAATTTACTACCGTATTTAATGAAGTCAAAGACATTTGTGAGGACTTCGACATAGATATACTTATTCCACGTCGAGCTGGAAAACAAATTCAACGCTGCAATGTTATGGCAAATACGCCTGAAGAGTATTACAGAATAGCTGTATTTATTCCTTTCCTTGATTCGGTTATATGTCAAATAGGAGACAGATTGTTAAAACATAAATCTGTTTTGAGAGGTTTTATGTGTCTTTTACCCAATGACTCGGGTTTTACCAAAGAACAGGAAAAGAATGCCATAATACTTATGCAAAAATATGAACGTTTGATTAACAGCAGTGTCATCGATGAAAGCATTGGAGAACTGAAACTGTGGTGGCGCCACATTATTACAAGTGGAAATGTACCGCAAAACGCTCATCAAGCTTTTTTAATGTGTGACGTAAAAATATTTCCAACAGTACACAAACTACTGCAAATATGTGTAACATTGCCTGTAACAACTGCCGTTAGCGAACGCTCTTTTTCCACTCTCAGACGGCTAAAAACGTACTTGCGAAATACTACTTGCGAGGATAGACTAAATGGAATGGCATTATTAAATATTCACCGACAAATTGAAATTTTAGCGGATGGGGTTCTTGATGAATTAGCCAAGAGTCCAAGAAGACTTGAACTACGATTATAGGTAAGTAATGTTATAAGTACTTTTATCTGTTTGCTGTGTTCTAGTACTGTTATTGCGTCTATATATATATATATATATATATATATATATATATATATATATATATATATATATATATAATACTGGAAAAAATTGGAACCCCCCCCCCCCCCCCATGAGACGATCCTGGCTACGCCACTGCTATTGATTGATTTAGTTTTATTTAAATGTTGAATCGAAAACCATTAGTCCATTCTAAATAAATCTCAAACGAATTTAGGAGAATCAGACTGCAATCACATACATGTATGGGTATCAAATCGATGACAGAGATGTACAGCCATGTGTAGTTAACTTAAATAATGAAACTAGATACAATCGAGCACATGCTAGTGCTTTAAGGACAACTCATCATACGAAGGCGTTAGTAAACACACGCGTTTTGTTAGGATAGGCAAGTGTCGCATCTCGTGGGTCATAGCCTGCCGATAAGAGCTTTTTTTCAGGATCTCTGTCCTTAGCTAGTCTTTCCAACTATCCACAGATGTATCCAGGCTAGTCTCTCCAACTGTCACCAGGAATATACATGCTAGTCTCACCAACTGTCCCCAGGTGTATTCAGGCTAGTTTCTCCAACGGTCCACAGGTGTATCAAATTTTCTTGATGTCTTCTCCCAGGTCAAGTATCTCCAAGGCCTATCTTGTTATGTTGTTTAAAAGCTTGATGGGTGTTTGGTCATCTCATTACCATTCTTCTTCATCTGGCAGCTGGTGTGTTTGTTGCCATGGTACATCATTTGTGATAGTGTTGGTCAGCGTACTGTCACACAACAGACCACAGATTAGTATATATCCTCCCCTCTCTGTACACACAGCTCTTCCTAAGTAAATAACAACAAGATGTCTTTCACTTAGCAATTACCTGGTTGGATCTTCTTAATTAGTAAGAATGGGATTGTGAAAGATTGAACAAACTGCAAAATCAAACGACTGCTGCCTTTCAGTGTGTTCTTTGTTGGACAATAGCTAAAGAAGCAAACCCAAAAAAAAAATGCAAGCTGAAATCGGAGTTGATGGCCTCAATGGCGCACAACCAGTTGACACATATACTTAATTGTGTTCGAGGGGATCCCTTCCAACACTAAAATTAAGAGCGACGAAGAAGAAGAAAGAAGAACAAACTGCTACAGCAACATTATCACTCGCATGTATTCATGTATGATGGGGACAAATCAATCAATCAAAACAAAAATCTCGACTAATTAACTTCTAAGAAAACAGCTGTCACAATTTAAATACCTGGATCGCAACTGAGGATCTCAAAAGCAACACGCTTTCATTGTCTCAATGAATGAATGATCAGGGAGACTTGACTACAATACTTGTGGTCTTGCGATAATTCCTGGATTCTGATTATGTTTGCAACATGAAGCTACATGAAAAACATCCGCACTATTTGCACATGAATGTTTTCTATTATGAACTTACGGGCAGGTGACTCTAGAGCAATTATACTCGATTGATGGGATTTGGCTACAGAAGGTTTATTTTATTCTAGTGCGGTTTGATCAAACTGAATTGTAATTCGTGGTTATTTGTGTGCGTGTGCGTATGTGCTAACGCCTGCGTGAACATGTGTGTGTACAATTGCGTGTAGGTTTACGTGTGCGTGAACTTGTACGTGTACGTGTGCGTGAAAGTATACATGTGCGTACAATCTTCTGAGTGGGTCAGTATACCTTCAGGCCACTGATCACTTTATTAGCAAATTGTTACATGTATAAATAACACTACAACACAACATGGATCAAACACACTTGAGCTCTCCATATATAAGAATTGTTTCTGTGGTACTGTGATAATCGGTGAAATCAGGGGCGTAGCGAGGGGGGGGGGGGGCGGGGGGTGCGGACCGCACCGGGTGACACCATTTAGGGGGGTGACACCAAGGCAAAAAATAGAAAAATATATAGAAAAAAACTCGAGGGGGGGGGTGCAAATCGAAAGTTTGAGGGGGGGTGCAAATCGAAAATTTGAAAGTTTGTCCCTGGGAAGGGTCTCTATGCCTCTGGGGGGGGGGGGGTGACACCATTAAGTGCCGCACCGGGTGACACCCGACCTCGCTACGCCACTGGGTGAAATCAGTCATTCGACTATTCTGACAACTGGTTTAAACGACAATTGCAACAACATAATTAATTATTGTATCAACATAATGCCTGCAAAATTGAACACACGCAACTTTAAATTGAGTTGCATTAAACCCGCTAATAAAGAGACGCCTTCGTGTCTTACAAAGTTGCATATTTTCTATTATAGTTCATTTGAAATGTATCCCTACCCCATAGTATTCAATATAATGTCGCCAATTTAAAAAAAAAAATTAATCTGGTGCAAATAAGTATTTACCAATATTTGTTTCCTTGTTTGGAAATCGTACAAGGGAAGTAAATACATACTATATAGAACATGTTGGTAAAGGAATTGGAAACAAAATAAAATAGACAATACTCATTGATTTATGGAATATAACACAATCAACAATAACGTGATTCAAACACTATGCAAAAAACGGCAGATTTGCGTTTGTTTTATATTTTAAATTTTATTGTAATTTCAAACAGAAACACAACATCTTTGTTTTTAATTCATTTGAAGGACACGCGAAGATATCGCTGAATCAATGCTTCCATATAGACGTCAAATATAATTCAAATATAATATATTTAACATAAAAAAAAAAAAAAAAAAAAATATATATATATATATATATATATATATATATATATATATATATATATATATATATATATATATATATATATATATAGGCCTATATTTAACATAAAATAATAATTTTTTTTTTTTAAAGTTTGATCTTGAGTATTACAACTTTAACTTAAACTTACAACTATCTGTTCGGTGGCCAGTTTCTTCCAGTTATCTCTCCCCCCCCCCCCTCCAAACGAAATATAATTTATATAGAATTATATACACATTTCAAGTGACCCCCCCCTCCCAACGAAATATAATTTATATAGAATTATATACATATTTCAAGTGACTCCCCCACCCCTACCCCGAGGAAAAAAATCTGAAAGAAACACAGTCGGGGGCAGACAATATACACTCGAGGTCCAAGTTTGCTCTCAAATTGTTCTTCACGTATTTCATTCTTGAAAATGTTTGTTCACACAGGTATATTGTTCCAAAATGTGAAAAGTAATTTGATGCGAAAGTTTTAATATTAGGAAAAACTTATGAAAACCCACCCGCCCTTCTTTGAACTTAACTAAGAGTGTCATTTTCTTACAATTCAATGACCTCCAGCTGCAGTTTATCTTGGCAATTGGCCACATTTTCTTCAGATGGGTTTTGAAATTTCAGCTGGGGTTCTTTGACGTGGGGAACTTAGCTGTTGCTTGAGCCATGAAGACCTTGCACTGCTGAAAGTGCGTCAAGTTGTTGGCCTGTACTTGTACCAAAACATGACAAGTTTGGATTTGAAGGCCTTACGTTGGGTATATAGATCAGAAACTAGGTTTCCTTCTCTTGAAGTCTTTAGCAGACCACAATTTCTATACCCACTCTTCATCAGACATTAATGGCTGTTGTTTGCCTTTACTTACCAGGCAGTTAACTATTTCCTTTCTTAACTTAAATACTCTGCTCAGAACTTTCTCACAACTTTGCCATTTAACTGCTGTGTAATATGGTAAATCTTGAGATTCTGTGTTTGTTTCTTTAGACATGTCTCTGAACTATCGATGGTTGAGCCCATGTGACCTTGTTAAATTCACCATCTTCACCACACGATTCAGTACTCCGCTAATGTCCATATATTTAACACACAAAGATTAATGGAGAGTAATACAGTGCAGGAACATTGATTGTAGAATGTTTTTCTCATTCGCTTGTTCAACCAACCATTTCTTTATGCTAATCATGTATTTTCCCCCATTGACAGTCAGTTAACAAGCTAGTCTAGTCCAATTTATAATCAGCAACTATTTTTTTAACATGTGTTTTTTATTAATATATATATTGAAAGGCTAAGAAAAGAATACGTTTGCGTTTTTGTTATTTTTGTTATTTTTTTACCGTTGTTGTTATGTTGTTAGCGACCCTACAACTGCGTTGTTGTCAGCACGGGTCAAATATTTGCATCACACAACAAGCCGTTTTCTTAAATAGCTATATTAACAGAAAGGCGAAGGCGAATAGGTGCCGTGTGAAATGGTAGGTTCCAACCCCGTTGGTGTCTGACTGCTTGTCTTTACGTGGACTATTTTCTGTACCTTTGTCTACCCTTGGCGTTGAAATATCACTTTCTGTTAATATTGCTATTTCAGTTACAACGCCTGCTTCCACCCCCCTACGCCGTTTTCTTATGAACATAGATAACTGCCACACACCCCCACCACACCTATCTGTTTAGTCTGCTTAAATTCTGTTAATAAAAAGTAATGGACACATTTAAAAATGAGATCCATTACTTGTCAAATCAAGGCATGCATTTTATGGCCTGCAATTCTAGATGTAGATCTGAATCTGGATCTTCTAAATTCTAGATCTAAGGCAAAATTAGACATAGACAGATCTAGACCCTAACAAAGATCTAGAATCTATTCCAATAATACATTTCTATATTAAACTATTTCAGGCCTAAATTACTTTATTGAAATCTTTGTTTAGCTATATATATATATATATATATATATATATATATATATATATATATATATATATATATATATATATATATATATATATATATATATATATATATATGTATACAAAGCAAAGTTGTCGGGTGCCCTAAAGGGCACTTCCCGGCACCACAGGCGCTTCAAATTTTGGCAGGATGCTGCCTTGTGGCGACAGAACACGGGGCCGGTCGCGGTTGGCCGAAAGGTCCACGATGATGGGGTCAAAACTCACCTCTACTGACCGTCGCCTCATATGACCTATATATCGAAAAAAAATGCCCATGTAGGAACAACAATTTAAAATTAGCGTTACTGTTTAAACGTAAGAACTACACATAACAGCCAATCACTAATAACTTAAGCATTCAAATTCTCAATGCTTTTGAAAACCTAAGCAAAGCTAGGCAGCATGCCTAGTATTACTAAGAAAAGGCTTTCGATGTAGAGAATGATATGTTGTTTGTAATGAAAAGGGAAAATACACATAGTTATGCGTAGTTGATCTTTGAGAGATGATGAGTTTGATTTGCTGGTAGGCCCTATTTGTGACGGAACCTCCCATCTAAGATTTCTCCTAGGTGGGTGTCGTCAAGCTGAAAAAAATAGAGATTGAAAATTAGCCACTCGTACATTTGAAGCCACCCAATACAAGTACTGGGTGACTCATCCCGAGGGCATGGTGTACTTCGAGGGATGTGTGTGCGCAACCCCACAGCGATCGATGGCGAGATTTGCAATTGATGAGTTGAGCAGTAGATTGACAGCCTCTCGACCCCGGCAGCCAGCCCTAAGAGGGTCTGACTAACCAAATGACTAAGATTTATGTAGATCCATAACAGATACTACACTTTGATCTTAGCCAAAATGCTGAGAAGCGATGGAAACCAGAAAATCATAAAGAACTCAAGAAGGTTTAACCCATCAGGACGCAAATGCAATAATATAAAGAATCTGAAGGAAATGCAAAAATTGTTTAAACATTTCAATTCTTTTTGTACTATGTATGTAACACACTTCGCTACAAGGCGTCGTTTTTGAATAAATATATTTTTAAATAGACTTATTCATTAATTTTTTCATAAATATAAATTTAGTATGCTTATTTAAATTTGTTTTATTCTATGAAATAAAAATTCTGCTTCTATTTGAATTGTATCCGTTTCATTGAATGTAATACGTTTGTTAAATACAAAGCTAATTATTTCCCTTGCAAATTTCTACACATGTTTGAAAATTATTGTTGCATACTTTAGCTGCCTTGGTAAACTAAAAAAATACAAATAAATAAAATAAAACAATTTTAAAAAAAATATATTTTAAAAAAAAAATATGTATACACTACAATGCAACTAATCGTATAAACACATTTAAATTGAACTAAATAGAAAATATGTCTTCATTTAAGATACGTAGGCGTTACGTTAGAACCGGGTCAGATGTAGGTAAATATAAAGGTGTGTGTGATTTATATATGACAGACATCAGGGGCGTAGCGAGGGGGGGGGGGTGCGGACCGCACCGGGTGACACCATTTAGGGGGTGACACCAAGGCAAAAAATAACACAATATATAGAAAAACTTGAGGGGGGTGGGGGTGCAAATCGAAAGTTTGAGGGGGGTGCAAATCGAAGACTTGAGGGAGGGGGGTGCAAATCGAAAATTTGAAAGTTTGTCCACGGGAAGGGTCGCTACGCCTCTGGGGGTGACACCATTAAGTGCCGCACCGGGTTACACCCGACCTCGCTACGCCACTGACAGACATTATATTGATTTAATTATTCATCAAGTTATTGAAGCTGTATTTTATAGTAGATACCATAATGGTTGGAGTAGTCGAACGATTGAATGCACCATTTCACTTATCGGCCTTTGGCATCAAAATGTAATGTTTGTTATTGGTTCCTTACGGAGGTCTTACCTATGGCCCCAGTTTTTCTAACCTTTGACAGGTACCCGTCTGAGATGGGTGGACTAATGAACAATGATAATGTACTTCGAGAAACTTAATCATTATTTGTTCCGTTGTAAAATTTAAAACGTGGGTCTAGTTTTGTTGAAAATAGACATACCATTGGTTTAAATAACATCGGTCGAATGAATTTGCATACTGTGATGGGGGGATTTTATAAATGTAAGCGTTATATAGCATCTATATGTTCTGACTTCTAAATAGTGTATTAAACACGCGCACAATACTCTCGCACCAAATCGTCTACCATCAAGTTCACACCGTCCTTAGTAACCTCTACTAGTCTTGTCTAATTATATCTAGATCTTTCTACGCCATGACATATACCATTAGTGACGCTGATAATACAGTAAATACTATTTAAAAAAAAAAAAAAGTTCTGTATACGTTTCAACTTTTTCTTTTAGGTAAAACGATCTTTTTTTTTACCCCATTAAATTAATGGATACACCTTTATGATTCATATTTTGATATGTGAAAGTTCAGTTAATCACATTCTCCATTGTTTTAGTTGTAATTGTTTAAAGTATTAGTAGCTAGTGCAATAAGTTGCCAACCTCTATGAATAATACACGATAAATTGTATCCAAAGAAATAACTAACACCCGGATGAGAAACACATCACAATAAAACATTTCGTGGGTTTCGCGAAATACTTAAAAGCAGCTTCTAAATTAGTTTTTGTGAAGCAATACACACTATTAGTCTACACCTGAATAATTTTGAAAAAAAAATGACAGTAATATGTGATGTATAATTTAATGTATTATTGTAGCTCATGTTAATAAATAATGTGTTTGTTGCGGTGGGGTAGAGGGTTTTTAGCGATGCGTATAAATCTGCGGATGCCAGATGCCAATCTCACAATAGAGTCAATGTTCAAGTTTGTTTATAGGCTAGTTCTCTCAACGGCTTGCCCGACAATGTACAACCCACCCACCTCCCCAATAAAAAATGTTTGGGGCCTGTTTTGGATTTTTTTAAATACTTCTACAGTAGAAAATAAACTGGAAAATTGTTTTTTAAGTATAAATAATAAAATGTCAACGTTCAAGTTTATAAATAGGCTAATTCTCTCAACGGCTTGCCCGACAATGCAACAATGTCTATAGTGTTATTAATACCGATGGCCCTTGTACAACTCTACCCTCCAGAGTAAGAAAGATCAGGGGGCCTTTTTTGAAATTTTGATTACTTCTACAGCAGAAAAGAAACTGGATTTCCGAATTCTTTTAAAGATTATTTTTATTTTACAAATATTAACATTCCATTGTAAAAGTTTTTAAAAAATTAAAGAGGGAAAAGGGCCCCTATTTGCCTTGGGCTTACGCTAGCTTTACGGTAGCTACGCCACTGCCGCAATAATAATGTGTATCTATATCAATATCAGCGTCCTTACTACATGTGAGTTTTATGACAATCAAAAGTCATCTTCTTCAAGGAATAATAGTTACGTCATCAATCGGACTCGACATCAGGTGTTAACTAGGCGAAGCAATTTCGAAAAACAAACCACTGTTGTACTATTCGATTTCAGACCGATGTTTTAGATTTTATTTTTATTTGTTTACTTCTTTTTTTTTTTTTTTTTATTTTATTTTTTTTTATTTTTTTTTTTTTTTATTACTTGTAATAATCAAAGAAAAACAGCAACATCTGATGGACCGTCAATTCAACAGATTTATTCGAATGTCTTTGAAAAATGTAAACACATTCGATAAAGCTTTTTGAGTTTTAAAATACAGACAACGTTAAATAAAAACAAAACTAACCAAACAAATCATTCATTCTCCTTTCAAAATTTTATTATGTAACTGTTAATTTCAATTTATTTGTCAGGCATAATGATTTGGTTCATGTTTGTTATATATTTTATTTTGCATGACTAGTGATACAAACTAGAAGCGCTTTATCTCCCTTATAATTGTGGTGGGATGAAATGGGATGTAATAGCAAAAAAATTATAAATGTGTGTCCGATATAAATTGTATTGGAAATAAGAACATACCGTCATGTCACGAGGTAGTCGATAAGTTGATACCGCGTCAAACATCAAGCTTATATTCTTGTATGGTTTTTGTTTACAATTTACCAAAACATCCTACCGAATATTCACCATATCTACTTATATAAGGGCAGCGTGAAATTTAAGACTGTTAAAGTGAAGCCAACTTAAACGTCGCACTTATATTTTGCATTTGCGTAACGCGTTTAACATTATCCATGAAACTGTTTAGCTTTTTTTAGCTTTTGGCTGTAGCTGCAATGATATTACTCTTTGTTGTTTCCAATACAAGTGATACATAGACTTTAGATATACGTTGTCTGTATTTGATCGATTTGATTGGATATCCCGGATTTTAGATTTAAAATAACGAAACTCTATTCTAGAATTAAGAATACATAATTAGTAATTGATTTCTTTTATTGGACTATTTTAGTCCTTACATATTTCATATTAATACGTGTTAATATTTGTTACTTACGGTTTCTTATTTCTACTGAGTTAGACGTTAGGTTACTTGTCTGATTTAAATCAATTGTTTCACAACATAGAGCTCGAAGATTATACAAAGACTAAGTAACACATAATCGTTTTTTATACCAATTAGTAGTTGGAAACTCTAATAAATATAAGAAAGTATTAATACATCTATATATAAAATTATCTTCTTGGATACGCTAGAAAACACCAAGCTGTAAGCGCGACTAGCAGCCCCCTCTCTTACTCGCTAAGCATATCCATACCACCCCCACCCCCACATGGTCCGGTGAGTTGTGGTTCACGCTAAATGTTTACAATCGTAGAGCCGGGTTTAGTGACAGCTATTAGGGGCAGATGATTTCGTTTGAAACGACTATAAACTTAGTGGAGGTAACTAAGAGGAGGCTGCTCTCACAGGGGGGGGGGGGCAGTGGTAAGGTAGGGGTTGAGGGAAATGAGGGTGGGGGCGGTGGGTTATCGTCTTTAACAACCTACTGATTTTGTTTTAAAGCAAATATTTTCAGTGGCAGCATTGGTACTGTCGAATTCACAAATTATGAATTACTTAAAAGTAGAAAATAAAACAACGAAATAGCGGCGTATGATACGCCGTGGGTCGGCTCGTTTATTTTATTTTAAGTGTAGATCGTCGTATTAGTAGATCGTACATATTTTGTTCTTATTAAAATGATTTTAGCAATGATTACATTGAATTTGGAGCATTTCCAAAAATGTTAATGAATTCGGTTAAGCAACTAATTAAAGTAAAGCATTTTGTTGTACCGTGTCATCTATCTACTAAAACAAAATGCGTGGATTATAGAATTGTTCGAAGTGAAGTAACTGTGTTTTTAATCTTACCCATTTTAAACAAAACACATTCTTGAGTTCACACTTTGATCAAACGAATGAAAGTTTATTGTCGATGTAGAGTGAAATTGATGGATCCCTTATAGCTATGTTGCGCTCGATATGTTAGGGTGTATATATTTAAATTATACATATAGCTATGATGTCCTTATGTATTAGGGTGTATAATATATTTACCTACGTACGGCTGTGTTAGGGTGTCATTATATGTTTAAATATAGACGGCTAAGTTATAGTGACATACGTGTATATAGTGTACGGCCTGCATAACATGTAAATTTGTGTGTTAAGGTGTAACATGTTAACATATGTATGGCAGTGTTACGGTGTAATATATTTACATATGTGCAATGATTTTAAAAGTTGAATAGTAGACATGGTCACACTGACAGAGAATCTTCACTGAAGTTGACTTAACATTGGCGATTCACACAAAACTAAATATATTTCTAAAAATTTAGGGATGCGCAATTTCTGCCTTGGTTGAGGTAATAGTTAAGGTGCTTCATTCTCCCCTAAAATTATATCACACCTCATTTTACCAAACCCCTCCATCAAAATTATTTTTTATACATATTTTTTCAACTGAAATCTTAATTAAGCTCGATTTTCTTGACAACGCAAATAAAATTAAAACTCATTTTCTAGTTTTTACTGCAATAACGTTTGATTCTTTTTCTCTCCATCATCATCAATCCCTCCTCATCTATCCCCTCCCCTCTCCAGATATGTCGTCATGTATAGACGATCCATTATATAAATTGATATACATACATCTCAACACATTATGGGTTCTACTTTAAATAGTGAAGCAAAACAATACACATCACAAAAAAAGGATAGCAATGTACATTATTATTGGTAATTTGAGGAATGTTTTCTGTTCTCAATAAGTATGTTCTTTTATATATATAATACAGGAATAGGGATATTACACCCGTTAACAATAATCATTATTGCACAATGTACACTGACAGATATCCTCGCTTGCCTTGAAACAAGTAGAAATTAATACTGTTGTGTTCATTGTTTGCAATTACAGAAATTATTTAAACAAAAAACAAGGATACCTCTGTTATTTTTTTGTTATATTATTTAAAACACTTTATTGTAGAATATATGTCTAATTTTACGAAAAATTAGTAAGTCTCTTTGATTTATTTATTTGTTTAGAATTCGTTTACCAAATTATTTCCCTTGCACATTAACCAAACAAGAAAAAATTTTTGGTAAATATCAGCATCGGAAGAATGAAACAAACGAATTATGGGCGACATTGTATCGAATCATATGGATACATTTAACATAAACTAATATATAAACTATGTAACTATGTAAGATACGTATGCGTTACTAAAAGAGATGGTCAAATGCAGTGGCGTAGCTACCGTAAAGCTAGCGTAAGCAAGGCATCTGGGCCCGAGGCAAATAGAGGTCCTTTTACCTCTTAAAAAAAAAAAAACTTTTTCACTGGAATTTTAATATTTGTTTAGGGAAGATAATTTTAAAAAGAAAATGTAAATACAGTTTATTTTCTACTCTAGAAAAATTAATAGTCCCAAAAAGCAGTGTTTCTTCCAGACTTTTTTCTCCGGGGGGGGGGGGGGGCACTTGAAATCTTCGGGGGGGGGGGGGCGGTAAACTTTCTTCGGGGTGGGGGGCGGTAAAATTTTTTCCGAAGAGATGCCTGGAAGAAACTCTGCCAAAAAGGCCCCAGTCCTTTCTTACTGTACAGACAGTGGCATTCAGTGGGCGGGGGGGGGGGGGGTCGAATAGGGCCCATCCGTAATAATTACACTACTAGCGTAGTGCATTGTCGGGCGAGCCATTGAGAGAATTAGCCTATACATGAACTTCGACTTTTTTGTGAGATTGTACATGTATCGCAACAAACCTCAAGTTACTAGGAAATTACCTACACCTTGCTCCCATCTGTCTGCCCTCCCTGACATTCCATCCTACTAAGCATTCATGATAACAATTTAACCATTTAAAAAAATAACAACCACGGACAGTGTTTTCATAACAACATAAGTATAACATTTGACATTTTTTTTTACCTTTTTAAGTACTTTATGTTTGTTGATCTAATTTATATTTAAATAATATGGCACTAATAAAACTATACGTTTTTGGCCTTTAACCAATCGCCAAGAACGTTTGTGAAGTTATTAAGAATACGGCATGGCAGTGGTTTTCCCCAGATATTTTTCTAGAAAAGTACCTGAATGAAACTCTGATATTTGGGAAGGTTTCTGTCGTTAATTTTTTTATTTTTTCGTGTAACACGATGCGCCCCTGGCTCCGCCCCCCCCCCCTCCCCATGAACACTACGGTGACTAAATTCGTTTTAATGAGCGAAATCCACTGGGAATACAGAGGATCCCTAAAAATCGATTACTAAATCGAATAAGGGGTGTCCTCCAGCGCATCAGCAGTAGTAAAAGTTGTTCGTCTCGATATGGCCAGCAGCTACCTGAGTGCAAGGGATCCGTGGATTGCACGTCCTGCATGGGTACTACTTATTCAACGATCAAACTGCAACAGGGACGGATGACACCAAGCACAAGAGCACCCTACACTAGGGACACGGGGGCCTCTACGCTAGATGATTTAAACCGAACCAGGTGTTGCATCCGTCTACCTACGGTAGTGTAACCAGTAGCCCCTGTGACGTCGGTAGGCGGTCGTCAAAAGGTATTCAACCTCCCTATTACGGAGGATGATTAACGTGCACTCAATGCTTTTATACAGCACGGCTAAGGGCGTCTGAGCGGTATTGTTGGCAAACCCGCGCCCCAGCAACACCGTTTAAAAAAAAATAGTAGTGGCGATTTTTACATTTGAACTATCTCGTTTTTAGCAAGCAAGGTCACACGAATTATGTTTATACTTTTAAAGGCATATGTGTGTTTTATTCTAAAACTTTCAGAAGAAAAAACCAATACAATTTAACACTTACATTGCTCAACAAGACGAATAGTAAAGTAGACTTAAATTGCTATAATCACTATTTTGTTTTGTAATTCGATGCTAGAAATGTTACTAACATTTAAACACAGTTCAAACAAATGATTAGTAACAGTAGCAGTGTTGTATATTTTTGTGAAGAGAGCATTGGATTAGTAACAGTAGCAGTGTTGTATATTTATGTGAAGAAAACATTGGATTAGTAACAGTAGCAGTGTTGTATATTTATGTGAAGAAAGCATTGTATTAGTAACAGAAGCGGTGTTGTATATTTATGTGAAGAAAGCACGTAAAATCAGCATAGAGACCGGATATTATTAGGAGCTAGTTGAGATGGTGTAAGTTGTGTAGAGTAGGGTAAGAGAGAATAGAGCTAGTTGAGATGGTCTAAGTTGTGTATAGTAGGTTAAGAGAGAATAGAGATAGTTGAGATGGTCTAAGTTGTGTATAGTAGGGTAAGAGAGAATAGAGTTAGTTGAGATGGTCTAAGTTGTGTATAGTAGGGTAAGAGAGAATAGAGATAGTTGAGATGGTCTAAGTTGTGTATAGTAGGGTAAGAGAGAATAGAGCTAGTTGAGATGGTCTAAGTTGTTTATAGTAGGGTAAGAGACAATATAAGATTTATTTTGTGCAAATAAAGAAACATGATAACATATTTTAAAATGGACTTCATCTTACACACTGTGCCAGGCTATACACAATTAAAAACAAATAGGTCTACAGTGTGTGCATCATTTTACACATACCATTCCGTATGTACTAATTATTTGTTTATCGTAACAACTAATAACTTGGTTATTACAATGCATGCCAGGAACCCATTGAGTTTAGGATAACTTAACACAATCAAAACAACATAGAAAACTTCCAACTATCTTCAATAAATCATCTTCAGGCAATAATGTTATATGTATTATTTTAAGATTGACTTCGGATACATATAAAAAACGAAAAATAATTTACCTATTTAATGTAGATTTCAAACATATGTAAATTAAATTGCTAGAACTATGTTTAAAGTCGTCAATTAGAGGCTTATTTCTTATTTAACCAGCTGATTCTGTATCTGATGTGCACGCCTCTGCTTTAAAATATTATGAGCAAATAGATTAATATGAGGCTGTTAAATTCTGACATAATCAAGTGATTCTAACTCATTTGAAAAGAACATAGATAAGTTTTTACTGAGATTATGCTAATCGAAAGATCGATTTTTTTTGTTTTACTTAAGTCTTCTACTTGTATATATGGAGAGGGGTGGTGGTGGGGTAGTTATATATGGTTATCAAGTGATTGCATGTTGTGTGCTATGAGTATTGACCCGTGCTTAAACACGACAATACGATTAAAAAGACTCAGCTGTTTACTCGACTACACAATGTATCTATATCAAGTCATACCGAATCATCGTATAAAAAATACACGATATTCACAATTCAAGATATATGAAGCATATAGCACATCCAACACACGATATACCAAACTCACGACATTTCTAAATGCGGATAAACCAAACTTACATTATACAAAACCCACAATATTTTCCTGATGTCATACAGTCAGCAATTCAATCACAAACTACTAGCAGCGTGTGAGTGTGTGTCGCTATTAAACTACACTACTATGTATAGATGAGGGGAGGTGTATTAGGTCTATAACATCATCGTCTACCCCGGGGAAGTTAAAAAACAACAGATACAATTTATCAACAAATTATATAAACACTTGCCCGAATAACATTATACTACGTTTAAATCTAACGTTTGTATTGCACAGAGCAATTCTAGCCTAGATCATGTCAAGTTCTAGCATGTTAAAATACAAAGCCAAACACGTAGCTAGATTGTATCTAAATTAAGATTAAGATTCTAAAACAGTTAAGTTAGGAAAGGAAACTCAATTGTTTTAGAATCATAATATTGATTTAAATGGAACCTTGATACTTAATTGGCTATGTATTTTAATATTCTAGAGCTTGAAATGATCTAGAAATAATATATAATGTATTAAAGACGTATAGTAATCGTAAACAAACATTGAATGTGACGTAGTTTATGGACAATACATTATACAACTTGTACGAGAAACAGAAACATAGGTCAGGAACACGAGAAACTACATGCCTGTATGAATATTCATAATTTAATGCACCGTAGAAGTACCGGGCATAATAATTTATAATTTATAATTTATAAATTAAATCGGGATGTTGGCAGGTGGGGGTATATAATGCCATTATCCTTGATAATGTAATTACAATTTTAATTTTAAAAAAATTGAAACTGCAAAATTGTGTTAGGGTGTCATAATATGTATACATATGTTCGGCTATGCTATGTACGGCCTACATAACATTTAATATTGTTTGTTTTGGTGTTAATATATGTATGATTTTGTTACTGTCTAATTGTTTGCATATGTATAACCAACCTAACAATGATCTTAAAAGTTTAACATAAGAGTTTACATTGAGACATTGTCAAATTGACATAGACTGTTGAATAGAAGACTTTACATTGAAACATTGTCACATTGACAGAGAAAGTAAATAGAAGACTTTACAATGAGACATGCTCACCCTGACATAGACAGTAAATAGAAGACTTTACATTGTGAAATTGTCACTCTGTTGGCGTTTCCAATGAATACAGTTGACTTTAACATTGATGATTAAACCAATAGTAAAGACATTTTCAAAATCTGAAGATAAGCAACTTATGTCTTTGTTGTGGTCATGGTCAATACTTGATTTCTCCTACCCTAAAATGATAGCACACTTCATTTTACCAAACACCTCACTCAAAATTACATTATACAGCCGTTTATTTTATGTTGTTTTGTTTTCGATGTTTTTTTCTTTGTAAATCTTAATTAAGCTCGATTTTGTTGACAATGCAAAATAAATGTTAAAACTCATTTTCTAGTTTTTACTGCAAAAACGTGTATTTTCCTTTTTTTCTCCATCGCCACCAAACCCTCGTCTTCTAACCCTCCCCTCTTCAGATATGTTGTTATGTATAGAGGATCTCTTTAATAGCTGGTACTCTGTTGTAAGCGAAAAATGATATGCATACAGTTCAACACATTATGAGTTCTACTGGTAATAGTGAAGCAATACAATACACATTACCATGAAAAAGGATGGCAATGTACAGAATTCTTGATTTTTGATTGTTTTAAATTCAAATATAAAATAAATATGGATTATCTTAAAATGAGTAGGGTAATTACATCAAGCAAAAGAAAAGAAGCCGCAACATTGATAAAGCGATATCTTCGCTTGGCTTTCAAAATAGTTTAAAACATAGCTACTGTGTTCATTTTTGCAAATACAGTAATAGTTCAACATAAAACAATGAAACATCTATAGCTTTACTATCTTTTTAAAAAAATTTAAATATTTTTGGTATGTAATATTTCAAACATGTATTAATTTGACTGATTTTTTAAAATATTTTATTTCTTTAATAAAAGGGTATATTAAATAGGTAATTAATTCCCTTGCACAATATCCAAAGAAGAAAAAAAAATATTGGTAAATAATTTTTTGCTAACACCTGACTGTCTACTAACACTATCTAACTACAACTAACACTAGAATTCTCCCTACACACTTCTATGATCATCCCTAACACTATCTACTTCTAACTCTCTACATTTTCCCCCTAGCGCTACCTCTCTCTAACTGCTGACGTAACTGCTGACCCACGCTTCAGTGGTCATCTGACCGTATCACTTGACCGGTCATCTCATGTAATGTTGGTCTATCTAACTACACTATGCTCTGTTTCGGCTTACGTCTACTTGACTTCTATAACTTAAACTTGCGTCATCATAGGTCATATTACCATTAGCGAACAAATACAACAAGTAAATACATTTGTGATAAGATTTTGTTATCGAGTATATTCCATGGGTCGTGAGATATAATTCCTTTTTTCATAAAAAGGGGAAGTAGATACGACTTTCTTGGTTTTACTAGATATTTCCGCTGTTGTATCCCTTTGACAGCTTGTCTAAAGAAGGAGAATTAAGGATGAATAAACAATAGGTTTCAAGCCAGGACACACGTTTCCTTGTATGGCGATAAGGAAGTTGAGATGATAAATGAATTATGTTTACATCTAAAAAAGTTTTAACATCTATAATAATAGTTTCGCTGTCTGTCTATCTATCTATCTATCTATCTATCTATCTATCTGTCTGACAAGAACGCTCTAGAGAAAACACAAGGAATTTAAAAACCTGCACAGTAATTCAAAAAACGAAATATGACGTCGACACATTTAGCGTAGAGTAGAACATAATCTCAAACCAGAGAGTGCACACAGTAATGTAATGACGTCATTGAAACATTGAAAAAAAGGAAATGTTGTCTAATCTAAATGGTTTGCGTGAAGAGTTTCTTGCATACAATTCTTCGGGTAGGGGCGAAGCCCCACCCCCGCGTAAGAACGTCTGAGGGGGGTGGGGGTGGGGGTGGGGGGGGGTTGAGTGGGGGGGGGGTTGAGTGGGGGGGGGGGGTTGAGTGGGGGGGGGTGGTTTTAATTTAGACTTTTTCCTCCCCGGAGAGGGGTGGGGGTACTTGAAATTTTCGGGGGCGGGGGTAGAATTTTCGGGGAGGGGCGGACACTGGAAAAAGTATATAATTATATTTCGTTGAATGGGACGGTAGACATGTTTTTTTAGGGGGGGGGGGGGTTGTGGGTGGGGGGTGGGGGGAGGGGGGTGTGTGGGGGGGGATGGGGGTGAGTGGGGGGGGGGGGTGGTTTTAATTTAGACTTTTTCCTCCCCGGAGAGGGGTGGGGGTACTTGAAATTTTCGGGGGCGGGGGTAGAATTTTCGGGGAGGGGGCGGACACTGGAAAAAGTATATAATTATATTTTGTTGAATGGGACGGTAGACATGCTTTTTTTTGGGGGGGGGGTGGGTGGGGGGTGGGGGGGGTGGTGGTGTGTGTGTGGGGGGGGGTGGGGGTGAGTGGGGGGGTGGTTTTAATTTAGACTTTTTCCTCCCCGGAGAGGGGTGAGGGTACTTGAAATTTTCGGGGGCGGGTGTAGAATTTTCGGGGAGGGGGCGGACACTGGAAAAAGTATATAATTATATTTCGTTGAATGGGACGGTAGACATGTTTTTTGGGGGGGGGGGGGTGGGGGGTGGGGGGTGGTGTGTGTGTGGGGTGGTGTGTGTAGGGGTGGGGGTGGGGGGGTGGTGTGTGGAGGGGGTGGGGGGTTGGGGTGGTGTGGGTGGGGGTGTGGGTGGGGGTGGGGGTGGTGTGTGTGGGGGGGGTGGTTTTTGTTTAGAGAAAAGAGACAGCACTATCAACCTAGCGCCCGGTGTATCCTTCCTCAACGGGCCATTTTTCTCGTAAATATATAATAAACAATATAACTTCTTATTTATTCTTATTCATTTTGTTTTAATTTGATCTGAACAAGCAGTTGAACTCTGGCATGCATTTTGAACTGATTTATTTACGGCTTTTTTTGCCTTACAAATGAAATATGTTATTCTTTTTTTTTTACTCCATATTATTTTAATGATTTCATAATTTAATTTAATGTGTAGTTTATCTTGTGTATACCTTAGATAACCAACATAAAGAAAACATTGTATAGAGTATAAAATAAACTAATGAAATAGATGTAGATGATTTTGTCGGGTTTTAATAGACATTGTTGCCTGTGATACACCAACATTTCCAATTGTTTTTTACTAATTTTTTATTTTTATTTACTACATATTTGTCGAATCTTGTTTCATCTCTAATTAATTAATTATATGATTTAAAGTACACGATTTGGTGGCTTTTTTTCTCAAACTATTGGAGTCTAAAAATAGCTAGACTTACCAGTTCTGTGTTATTGTAATCGTAGTAACTTGAGCTACGTGACATATAACTCCTTGATGAGTATATATATATATATATATATATATATATATTTATATATATATATATATATATATATATATATATATATATATATATATACATAGATGTTCAGTTGAAATATTGTGTACACATAGATGTTTAGTTGACGGATTGTGTTCATATACATTTTTAGCTGACTAGATGTATCAACACACATGTTCAGCCCGTTTTTTTTCATCGCTCGTTTATGTGATATATTTTGTTAACATACAATATTACTATTGCTTACGTATCCATCAGACGCAACCGCAGGCGTTGACTAAGTGAATTGAAAGCTTTGGATTCTATTTAGACTTACACGTGATTTTGTTTAATATTATTATTCTTCTATTTTTTTTTAAATTAAAATAATTATGAGAGAAATTGTTAATTCGGGTTGAGCATTGATTTATCAACTTATTCGCATGTCTTTGAAAAGCATAAGCAAACGCAATAACGTTTTCAATAAATTGGCAAAAACAAACAATTGTTAGAAACAAAGAAACACTCACCTAAACAATTCATATTGTCTTTTAAAATTATTTTTGTAAATACTAATTTACTGTGCATATCCGTCTTAATTGTTTAACTAATTGTTATTTTTTTAAAAATCTTTTTTAGACTAGTGTTATGAATTGTAATTGTATTATTTCCCTTACATGTTAAAAATGAATGAATGGGAAGTAATTATTAACTGTTTTTTTTTTCATTGTTAAAAACATACATTTAAAACAAAAAATAATTTTTTAGCAAAATGTATATAGCCCTATAATAATTGTAAGAAAAAATAAAATATAATTTGTTCATTTTAGATATGTTAACCTCGAGTTGTGAGCGGGTTATACATGTTCAGAACGTGTAAACTATACCTACGGCAATGTATCGATCCTAAGCTGACTTTCTATGAAACGATTAAGTTTTATTTAGACCCCGAATGTATACCAGCCTCATCTCTAATGATAACTTTAAAAAATTGCCAAAACTAACTAAGGGGTGTAGCAAGATTATCTCTTTAGATGTGGTGACAAGCACAACACTTTGTTCACTACAATGTATACAATGTATTGCACTCTACTTCATAATAAATTACACCATTACCCTCATCTATTGAACGTTCAATTGTTTTAAGCTTGGTTGATGCTTATAGTCAGAAGTTTGCTGTGTTGTGTCGGTTGTGTTTATGTCGTCTCCTGTTTAGCAATTAATAATAACGTGCTTTAAGTACATGGGAGTGGGGGGGGGGGCAAAATGATTTAGCGGATAATCGTCCCTTAATAGCTACTGATATTGTTCTAAAGAAAAATATTTTCAGTCACAGCATTGGTAATGTCGAATTCACAAAATATGAACAATAGGAAATAAAAAAACTACATAAAGGCGTATGCTACGTCGCTGGTCAGCTCGTATGAAATAAATCAACAGTTAACGATGATTGATTTCGTTACATGTTTACATTTGGTTATAAACTTTAGATGTGATGGCAAAGTAAAAAATAATGCATAGAATATGATTTCTACAGTTGACTGCCTCACAACAAAAACACACACACTTGTAGTTTCACACACTCGTGCCAATGAACTTTCCCACATACATATGAAGTAATTACTGCATGAATATTTGAATAACCTGTAAATATGTGAGATATGCTGTATGCTGTGTTTGTATGTTAATATGTTTACATGTGTACCTGCCATGGATTGTAAAAGACAAATTACAAATGAGCCTTGTACTCACATAGTCATGGCATTAGAATTAGATGCGACCATTTTAATTATGATTTTAAGTCCGTTTATATATTACAGACATTGCTGTCTTAACGGTTTAAATACACGTTTTTTTATAGATCTGCTTTTCCTCTTTGTTTTAATTTTTCTTTATTGTTAAGATTGTACTGCTTTTAACATCGCTTCTCGCCCTTTTGACTATGATTAAAGTGGCCTGTCCCAATAAATCTATTAGTTCAAGTCTCTCTACGATAACACCATTCGAGTCGAAGACGACCTGAGTTAGCACTAGATTTTAACATTTCGCCAACACAGTAATGTCATATGTAAGTATATTCAACACAAGCAACAATGGAGTTGCGCCCATTCATGATCCATCTACGGTGAAAGCTGTTGGGAGGAGCCTCTATGATTACGGTTAAATTTGCTCAATGAATTCATGGGTCCTTATCTTTTCAGATACAGCCAAGTCACCAACAATCTCAACCAAAATATCAGATGAAGATGGACCATCACCAAGACCAACGGCCACCACATTATTTATGGCCACATAATCCACAGTCTAATCAGCCCGCACCAGATCCTGCGACCCACACCTTCATTGTAGCAGATCTGAACAACACTAAAACACAACATGGACCCAACACACTTGAGCTATCCATGTACAAGAAAGATACTGTATGTGGCACTGCGATGACGAAATAGTGTAAAGTTGGTCAGCGATAAGCGATAGGTAGCGTAGGTCAACTAGACATTGGTCAAGCAGAACCAATATTATACAGTGAGGAACTGACCATTTACGTGAGATGATCAGCTGACCACTGAAGCGTCATTTGCGAGTTGGATGTAGATATCGTTTGGAGATTATTGGAGCGTTTTGTGGAAAATCGTGGATTAGCGAGCAGTAGCGGAGTTTGATATTTGTATGACGAAAGCGTTTGCAATCAGACTAAAGACCGAATTTTATTAGGAGCTAGTTGAGATGGTTAAATTAGTGTATAGTAGTGTAAGTGAGAATAGAAAATTTACGTTGTGCAAATATAGAAAATATATACAATATTTTGAAATTGACTTTTTACACAAAATGCCAAGCTATACGTATTTTTTTTTAAATAGGTCTACATTGTTTATATCATATTACACATACATTTCTGTATGTATGAATTATGTTTATCACAAGTAACAACTAATAACTTGGTTATTACAATGCATGCCAGGAACCCATCGAGTTAAGGAGAACTAAACACAATCCACACAGCATACAAAACGTCCAACTATCTTCAGGCAATAACGTTAAAGTATTATTTTAAAGGTGGGTGTTCTTAATTAATTAATTTTTTTTTTTTTTTTTTTGTATTTTAAACGACCATTTTACAGTAACTTTCCATTGAATTTTCCAAACAAAGGACGGGAGACAACTTAAGGACACAAAAACCGACTAATATATAAATAAACCAATTAGAAAAACAAACAAACATACATACATTATCTTTACATTCTATTAAAATTAATTATGTTAATTATTAAATACCTAACAAACTTAGTTGACTTTGAGCGATAAATAAATGCGTATGATACATTTAAAAAACGAACAGTTTGTACTTGTTTTAAGTAGATTTCAAAGACATGTACATTAAATAGATTAAATCATATCGACAATTACATTTCCATTATTGGCAAATTATTATAGCTATTTTTAACCAGCGGATATGTATCTAATGTGCTTACATCTGCTTTAAAATAGTATGAGAGAAAATATTAATCTGAGGCTGTTTCATTCTGACATAATCAAGTGAATGAGAAATATAATGCGTCTTCTAACTCAGTTGAAAAGAACATATATAGAATTTAACTAAGTTGATGCTAACCGAAATATCGTTTTTCTATATATGTATAGTTACTTGTATAGATCGGGGGGTAGCTATATATGGTTATCAGGTGACTGACTGTTGTGTGATGCGAATATTGAACCGTGCTCAAACTCGACAAAATGATTAAAAAGAAAGTTGTTCAACTACACAATGCACCCATCTCATGTCATGTTGAACCAACGTATAAAAATGCACGATTTTCACAATCCAAGATATATGAAACATAATATAAATCCAACACACGAAATACCCAACTCTTAAAATGCCCAAATCCTGATATATCAAATTTACATTATAAAAATAATCACGATTTAACAAACTCAGAATATTCCCAACTCATGATATGCTAAATAAAGGTATACCCAATTAAAGATATAAACAACTACATTTAGACTAAAATATTACATTCATTAAGGGGTGCTAGTTTTTACTTATGAATTTATACGCTACCGAAATAAAGACGAAAATAAATCGTATGTCATCAATGGTAGCACACGTGTCACCAATTGTTTTCCACAGGTCACCAAGTGTAACCAACAGGTCATCTATCGTAACACACAGGTCACCAATTATACCCCACATGACACCACCATTAGCCCAGTAACAGTAACCCTCGTGTATCTAATATTTGCCAATGTTGTCACCCTACAACATATTGCATTATCGTCTCTATAGACAAAAAAAAAATCCCCTGACACCTTATTTATCCTTATCCAACTCCAGCATGTGAGATAAATAGTTAAAGTAGAAGTAAGTAGAAGTCTCAAAAGCCCTAACCTAACTTATGGAAAGAATATCATGCGATGATAAAGGCCATCATTTCTAAGAGAGATTGTGACCGGTGTAGTATGTTCTTAGGCAGTTATGCAAAGTTGTATGTTTATACATACAAGTAAGGTCGTTCAACATAAAGGGTTTTTTATTTGCATTTTTTACATCGTCAGGGGATCCGGCTATGGCAAATAACGATGGATTAAAACAACATATTTATATCGCTCTATTAATATTTTTAATGATTTGTTTCGCTATTCATTAGAATATGAGTTAAGTTGTCTGTCCTGTATAAAGTGATAATATAATTGTTAATCACTAATTACAATAAAGTGATAGTATAATTGCTAATCACTAATTACAATAAATCGATACTCTTGAAACACGGTGTCTAAAGTTGAAATACAATTTAAGTTTTACAAAAAATATAACAATTTTATTCTGGCTTAAATTGCAAGTGTGTATGTCGTGTTGGGGTGGGGGAGGTGGGGAGGTCTCATTTGTGCCAATTCACCACTATATATAAGGTCGATATAGGTAACAGAAAAAACAAACAGTATATCGCACTATATGGTTGTTGTGCTATTGTTATAGAAATTTAAAGCAGAATAAATTGGACTGAGTTAACATGTTTAGGGCATGTAACCTTTAAAATCAGAATGTGAAATTAAACTCGTTATAAAAGCAACAGGCGACTTACATTAACCACCCATTATTTGCAAATGGGGAGTTTGCATCTAAAGCATGAGTGGTGGACATAATTAATAACAGATTAATTAATTAATAGTGTGAAACATTGAAATGTGACGTCGTTTATGGAGATTATCTGACACAACTAGTAAGATAAACAGAAACACAGATCAGGAACACGAAAAAGTCTTACGACTATATAACTTTATTATTATTAATACATTAACGCATCGTTCATGTACCGGACACTTGTATTATTTCAATAGAAAACAATAAAATAATATATCCCTTTATACATGTGATTGTAGTGTACACAGTACATATTAAGTAGATGAAAGTTTTTGATAGTTTTATACAAGTCTTAGATGTGTGGGGATTGGCTATAATTGGTGAGTTTATGGGTGGGGATTAGGGTAAAGGAGGGTGTGGGTATAGACTTACATGGTCCTTGTTGAAGTTGTAAATGGATGACCATTGCTTTACTGGCTATTTAAAATATAATGTCAGAGAGAGAAGGTATAGTAAAAGTTGTAGTAATAACATGCAGAGGATTAAACGCTGGAAAACATTGTTAATAATGACTTCATCGCTTGTCTTTTAAATGTATAAAACAGAAAGCCAATGTAACAATGCAATGGCAAATGTATTTTTAATATAATTCAAAGACACAAATACAATGGTTATCGTATTTGATATCAGTAAAAATATTTTTATAGCTTGTATTTTGACTTATAAAACAGACTGCTTCATTTCAATTGTCTCCAATGCATTAAATGAATCTGTATCGGCTATAATGGTAATTACTTCCCTTGCAAACTTTCGGACTTATAATTACAGTTATTGTTCAATATTTAAATATGTGTGTGTATTGGTAAACCAAAATAACATTTTTGTTTGTTTGTAATACAGTGTACCAAATCATTTAGACGCATTTAAATTGAGCTAAAAAAGAAAATATTTAACTATGTAAGATATGTAACAGCTTTGTTGGGAGCGGGTCAGATGTGGCTCAATATAAAGTGTTGTGATAATTCAATATGGCAGACATTATGTTAATACAATCCTTAATTAAGTTTTTGAAACTGTCATTTAAAGCAGACACTACAATGGCAGCAAAAGTCGAGGGATTTATTGCACCATTTCACTTCTCGGCATTTTGGCTAAGATCAAAGTGTACTTTTTGTTTCGGGTTCTGTGCGGAGGTTTTATATGTGGCCGCAGTTTGTCCTAACGTTTTTTTTTTAATATCGCCCTGTTATGCCTTTGTTGCCGTCATGGGTGAAACATATCACACCTCATTTTACCAAAACCCTCCCTCAAAATTACATTAAACAGCCGTTTATTTTATGTTTTTTTTTATGTTTTTCTTAATAAATCTTAATTAAGCTCAATTTTCTTGACAATGAAAATGAAAAATAAAAGTTAAAACTCACTTTAATAGTTTTTACTGCAAAAAAGTGTTGTTTTCTTTTTAAAAGAAATATAAATATTAACTTTTAAAAAACTAAAACTGGCTTTTGTAAAAAATGTTTTTAGTATTATCAATTCGGCATAGCAATTTAGTTACGTGTTATTTCCCTTAACATCATTAATGAAAATGGATAAAAAGCAAATTTTAAATACTGATTGTTAATATGTTAGCACTGTTATTCGTTTATACTTTGTATATAATATTACTGTTACTTTGAATGTAACATTAACCTAAATAGACCATTTTGTTCATGCAGAAATTGGATAAACGCATGTCTTGTTTAGAGCGAGTCATACTTCTCTCCGTATGAGAGTGTGGATAATAGGACTAACATAAAACAGATACACTAACATGTTTATTGCACTATTTTTGTGCCATTTGACATACGAAAACGTTGTGATTGATTGCCCCATTTAAATTCTCGGCCTTTTGGCTAAAATCAAAGTGTACTATATGTCACGGATTCTGTACGGATGTCTTAGCTGTGGCCGCAGTTTTCCCTAACGTTAGTCAGGTACCAATCTGAAATCGATGGACTTAAGGGCGTCCTACATATATGACATAATGTTTGGTTAACTTAGTTGTCAGTTCTGCTATATGGAAACATCTAGGTGGTCAACTAGCTAGTTGTTTATAAAATATACATTGATGCTATTAGTTTGTTTCATATAAACAATAAACCTCGGCTAACTTATCGTCATCAAATGTTACAAGAGGTAGCACGTGAAATGTGTGAGTCGCTATTGAGTTCGTTCATCACTTCCCCCTTCTGTTGACACACGGCTCTCCCTATGATGCAGGAAGGTAAACAACAACACCATGTCTTTCAGTTAACATAAACTTTGTTAATTCTTATTTCTGGTTTGTAGAATTCAGTCGAACGACAAGTTAGTTGTATCGTTCACTTCAGTGTCAGAATTTGGCAGTATATCAAACAACAATTAAATTACGAATATTATTTCTATTTGGTTGACGCTCTTTTTTTTGACAGATCTAAAAGTTTTCGTAAAAAAACGTGTAAGTTTGGGAATAATGATTTTTTTTTTTATTAATAGGGTCATAAAAAATATTTTGTAATGAGCATATAACTTTAAAAATAAAAAGCAACAGTTCAATTGTAATTTTCAATAATAAAGAACTATATATTCCTTTATAATAAAGTTTAGTAAAATTTGACATTAACCGATACTCACCATTAATTTGTGTCCATGTAAAAACAAGAGCTATGCATGTCAAATTTGAGAGGGTTCAGATTGGTCTCAATATAACCTTGTCTGTAAAGGATATACGGCTAACACTCAACAGAACAAATTAAATGTTTATTGTTGTGGTTTAAAGCTTTTTAAAACATACAAGAATAGTGCGGATGTGTCGTGTGTTGTATTACATGATTTTTGACACGCGCTATATGAATGTAGTAAAACACAACTTTTCATATCAATAGCCCTTACGCGTAGTGTTGAACTGTTCTACATTTTAAGTACCACAAACACATTCTCTGAAAATTCAACTTCACAACAAAAAGCAAAGCCAAAACTCGCAAAACCACATAACACTACCATCAACTTATCAAAAGATGTGTTAAAGTTTTAATGGCACCGTTCAAACAGGATTTTTTTTTTTTTTAAGGTGGCTACACGAATAGGGTTCTGTCGGTTGTGAAGTTATTATATAATATTATTCATTAAATCAGGAAATTCGTATAGAACGTTTTAACAGTAGATCAAACATTCATTAATCAGACTTTATCACATGTCTTCTAAATGTGTTACAGATATCGCGACTGTGTTTATTTTTCAATGACATACACATTTTGAATAGAAAACAAAGACATAGATTCAGTATTTATCATTTCTTAAACAAAAAAAAATATTTTAAAGCGAGTACGTTTCGACAAATAAAACAGTATGCCTATTTTATTTGAATTATTTCCAACGCATTCATTTTATATGATATGTCAATTACTCAGGTAATTATTTCCCTTTGAAAAAATTTCGGAGCATGAATTAACGCAAACGCTTATCTGCATTTGTGAACAAAAATAACAATATGCACAATGAAGTAAACCTAATCTATTATACCCATTTAAAATGAACTAAAATATAAAATATCTGAACATATAAAATATGTATCTACTACTTTGGGAGCGGGTCTGATGTAGCTAAATATAAAGTTGTGTGTGAGTTCAATATGGAAGACCATATGTTAATACAATCCTAAATAAAGCATTCACTACATTGGTCTAAGTAGTCGAGTGATTGATTTCACCATTTAAATTATCGACCTTTTGGCTAAGATCAAAGTGTTCTATATGTCACGGGTTCTGTACGGAGGTCTTAGCTGTGGCCGCAGTTTTTCCTAACGTTAGTCAGGTACCCATCTGAGGTGGGTGTAATACAGAACGTCCAAAAGATTTAACTTCTGGATCCGAACTTTCGGATTAGGAATTTTGGAATATAAAGATCTAAATACATCTACTATATATAACCTGTGTTACTGGCGGAAATGTTAGGTGTATGGAAAGCAATAATGTGGTTTATTCTATCTTTTCTTCCTGTGATTTATAATTCGTCGTAAACATATTCCAAGGCTCCAGCTAAGATCTAATACCTATGTGTTTTTCTGTACTACCCATGTTAAATTGCGTTACTTTTAAGACATACATTTTAGTCATACGTATGTGTACAGGCACATTATCATGTGCAACTAGTTAAAAGAATGATGTAGGATTAGATATTGTGATAGTATATTATCTTAATTAAAATATTCAATCAAATGCCTTTTTTTTATAAGTAGGGGAAGAAAATATACACTTCTTGAGTTACGCGGTATTTCTGCTGTTGCGTCCCTTTGACAGTTTATTTAACAAATGAAAGTTGCATTGTTTCTGCATACATTAGTATATGCTTCTTGTACTGATTCTTTCAAACTTTTTTGTTTTAAAAGCAAAAAAAAAAAAAAAAAGTCGAAATAAACATGCTAGATACTAAAGGTACTGCACTGTCAACGTCAGGCCTATGTTTGAGATTTTAAAATGAAATTAAATAAAATAGAACAACACATCAATATTAACGTCATTACAACAGGTGATTTGTTCTGACAATTAAACGTCATCTTCTTCAAGGAACAATAGTTACGTCATCCATCAGAAGCAACAGCAGGAGTTGGCACGTTTAAGTAATTTCTATGAAGTCGTTTTTAATTTTTTTTTTTTTTTTTTTTTTTTTACAGTTATATTACTTTTATTTTAATTTTATTACAACACATGTTTTCATGGACATCAAAAGTATGAAAAGTAGTGGTGAAAAAAAAACAACACACAATGACTATTTTTTAAGACTTTGTTCAAGTTTTTCTATACTACAAAGATACAATGATAATGAACCAAGTGAATGATGATTATCAATGTGATGAGAACACCTACACAACATTAGGAGAACTGTGAAGATATGATGATGATCAACATTAATTGACAAGGACCCAAGTTTGTCATGTGTCATGAAAACTATTACAGTACTCGCATGTCATCAAAAGCAGATAAAACATACTGTGACACTACCTACAACCAACCCTCTTGTTATGGCTTGAGAAAAAAATTAAAGCCCTGCTCACACCACCGACAGGTAAAAAATAAAATCTTTGCAACAATCAACATAACACTAACATACGAGTTACAAAAAAAATAATAAAAGACTAAATTAAAGTTATAGATAAATTTAAACTGGCAGTACAAAGCACTGTTACAAATTTTAAATACCATAAATGGCACTAAGACAGCCTTTGATTTTTTTTTTTTTTTTTTTTTTTTTTGCCTCAGACACGTAATTTATAGCGTCAGTTGTGTGTTCGCTTTAGTATTACAATTTTCATCATCGGCTTGTGAGGACTGATACAGATTTACAATAGTAATATTTCTTTCGTATCGATCAAGTAGAAGTTTCCGAATTTTCACTCCGGCGTTTCGGTCTAATAGACAGACAGAGGAAGTGAGTTAAATAAAAGCTTGTAAAAATACAAAGTTATCGAAAGAGCCATCAGTTATTAATCGAACCGACTTATTCGCATGTCTTTAGTGAGCGCTAACAAACTCCTTATAGTTTTTGGTCTTCAAAAAATTAAAAAAAAAATTGTTCAGAAAAAAGTACATACAAGCCAAGCTTGTTATTGTAATAGAATGTATTTAATTTGAAATTCAGACTTACTAGTCGGGTTCCTGCATATTGTATCAGTTCATTTGCACGGCTAGTGGTATAAACTAGAAGAAAACTGTCTCCCGTGTGCTGTTTAGTAAGAATAATGGGAAGTAATAAGTAAATAAGTATTTTTAGTCAAACATAATATTTTTTGTTTGATTTAGGTTTACAATATACCCAAACATATTACCAACAATCCAACACTTCTACTAATCTAAGGACATTGTGTAAGATATTACGACTGTGAGAGTTGAACTTTGAACTTATATTTCGCATTTGAGCAGCGCGATCAACAACGGTACACTACAGTATTTATGCAACAGTCTAAAAAGAATGTTTACATGTACTATTTTAGCTTTGGTTTATTGCTTTAATGATATTATTCTTCATCGATTTGGTTCCAAAACTATTATCACTTTAATTGTTAACCTTGGAATATGTTAAAGTATGGAATCATTTAATTCAAACAATATTTTAAGTGGTGGCTATCAAATCCAAAATATTTTCATCAAACTATATGATAGTTTCTAGCCACGATGATAGCGTTTAATTAGGGAACCCAATCAGTCAATATGATTTTTTTAAAAATGTTCCCACTAAGATCGAAGACAGAGGAAAATCTCTACGAATATGAATAATTCTAAGTGATTGACATTTTGTTTTATATTTGGTTTAATTTTTTAAAAATTATTATTACGAAATTCGCTACGCAAATTTATACGGCATATATATATATATATATATATATATATATATATATATATATATGTATATATATATATATATATATATATATATATATATATATATATATATATATATATATATTAAAGCTTTTGTCACCAAAACTTTTTGATAGAACTACTGGTCAGGTTTCTACAACGTCCTAAAAATCGCACCCTTTTTAGTACGCAAAAGTTTCGAAATTAACATATTATTTATCATAAATTTTATTTCTTTGAAAGCTATCAAAATTATCTCATGACAAAAGTTTTATGTTTGCTTGAAGAACAATTACTGAAGATATGTTGGGTACTGTTTTATGAAGAACAATTACTGAAGATATGTTGGGTACTGTTTTATGAAGAACAATTACTGAAGATATGTTGGGTTTTGTTTTATTTTTAAAAAAATGCAGTAGGCTTTTAGGTTCCAAAAACTTCAAACGGAGAAAAACAGCAAACAAAAAAAATAAAAATAACGAAAAGTAGGTCATGAATATACCATAAGAAGTGAAATGTGTAAAGCTGATTAGAATCGTCCATAAATGACGTCACGCTTTTTTGGCCATTTTTTTACCCCCTCCCCCCACCTACGTCACACATCGTCACAAAAAATCAGACCCCCCCCCCTAAAATGACGTCACACTTCACCCATAAGCCTATTGTGTTTCCGGGATAATGTGAAATGCAATTATCAAATACATGATAAATCTAGCTTTCCAATGATGCCAAATATAATATGATTGCGGATATAAATCTGTTCATAGAAATGTTGTAAGATTGATAAAAAAACGAATTACAAACGTTGCTTTTCATTACCATGTGGTCGCACATGAGACATATTAAATACTTGAGCGACACACGTTTTTTTTTTTGTAAAGAAAGCGAGTTATTTTATTATTATTATTATTTTTTATTTTTTTTTTACAGTTCACTTAAAAACTTTTTGATATAACGTGTTTGTATTTGCTTTGTTTTTAAAACTATAATTTCTACTTTGTTGATATTGTTGTAACCAACCACTGGACGGTCTAGACACTGGAAGACTGGACTAGGGTGGTAAAAATAGATTGTATTTTCAAGTAATGAATTAGCACTGAAATTGACCTTTACATTTGCAATGAAACAACAACTAAACATATTTTTCTACCTTAGATGCGGTCATGAACTATATATGCTTCCTCCTCCCCTAAAATGATATCACAATCACACATCACTTTACCAAACCCCTCCTCTAAATTACATTACACATTCAATATAATTTTGTAATGTTTATTATTTTTTAAAGCTTTACTCAGCTTGACTTTCTTTACAAGCGAAATAACGGTAAAACTAATTTTCTAATATATTTTGTGCATAAGCATGTCATTACTTGTTCTCCATCGTCACATATCCCAACCCCCTCCTCCTCCACCCCCTCCCCTATCCAGATCTGCTGTCATTTATAGACCATCCCTCATATATCTGGTACCCTGATGTAAGCGAGAGATAAATATAAATAGAGTTCGTAACATACGTGTAGGCTTAACGACTGATACATCTCAGGATTACTAATGTATGAGTGCACCAGGCACGTACATGAACTATTACTTTTAATATTTAATTTGTCTTTCCGACAAAACATTAAGTGCATGGGACATGTATTTAAATATATAAGTGCAAAAATATATATTTGAAAAGTGATATGTATATATTTTAACACATTATATGCTCTAGCTTTAATATTGAAGCCTAACAAAACACACGTCAAAGAAAAAATGATCGCCATGTTCAGAGTGCTTGGTAATTGGAATAAAACTATGAGAGCCAGCGACATTTAAATTATACATTCTAATGTAATATTAATGTTTTTTTCAGTATTTGTTTATAATGAAATTGAATATATATTTACAGGATTATACCTGCAATTTATGTGTTGGTTTCAACGATATCTCCGATAAGGTATGCATGCTTGCATTTACATATTTTTTTAAACATTAAACAAGTGCACATGTACATTCTTTATCATTATTTAAACACTTTAATTACGAATATCATTGTGTGTTTGAAGATACACCTGAGATACACCGAAGTCGAAATATTTGTTTTCTTTTTGTTACTTCATTTTTTTTTTGCTGTTATTAATACATATGTGTCGAATCTTGTTTCATTTTTAATTTATCAATTGATTGATGTATCTGACATGTTTTAGAGCTTTTATCTCAACCTGATGGAGTCTAAAAATACCTAGACATACCAGTTCTGTGTAATTGTAATTGTAGTAACGGGACCTACTTGACATACATCTCCCATACACTTTTTTATATACTAGAATCAACTGAACTAAATATCATAAAAGGAAAACTGAACAATTCATTCGTACTTTAGGAGTCCATATAGGAGTTTTTTGTTTAAAATAAATGTTCAGTTGACAGATTGTGTACACATAGATGTTCAGTTGACAAATAATGTTTACATAGATGTTCAGTCCTTTCCCATTTGTTAACGCGTGTTTAAATGACATATTTTGTCAACATGCGATAGTGAAGTTTTTTCGTACCTGACGTTGAAGTAAATTAGAGTTCACTTGTTTCTGTGACATCGTCATACAAAATGTTATAGTATACATCACTAACAACCGCCGTTACTTTCCCAAACGTGAACGAGGTGCCCATAAAGGCTGGATGTACTCGTGTTGTTGTACGGACTATTCAGTCCGATCAGAACGTGTTAACTGTACATACGGCAATGTATCGATACCATGTTGTCATTATACCTTCGTGAGTTAAGCTCTATTTCTGTGGTTATTTGCCTTCGACTTCTGCTTCTTTTTCTTCGTTCTTAATTATAAGTGTTGGAAGGGATCGAGCCTTATCTGCCAGAGGGTTTGAACTCGAGACATTTTTTTTTTCGAATTTATCAACCTTGACCTTTTTTTTGCCGACTCGACCACGCCTCCATCACAATTAAGGATACGTGTCAACTGGTTATGCGCCATTGAGGCCATTTACTCCGATTTAAGACTGTTGGTCCTATTATAAAAATTTAAGTGTAAATACATGACTGTTAAATAAGGTCACATTACATGAGGCGTCAAGCCTGGAAAGAAAGTGTTCTCATTTGCTAAAATGCATTTTGAGATAATAATTGAGTTAGATCGAAAATAATTTTAAAAGAACGTCAACGAAAAACTCATTAAATATCTGAACATATTTTTTTTTTAAGTCAGAGTGCGGTAAATATAAGATAAACAGTGACCACATTGTCTAAAGGCCGCGATATCCAAATATACAGTCGTTCTTTAGAGAATAATTGGACCATGTTCTGGGGTAGGTGTTTGTAGATGGTAAGAAGAGGAACTGACGGGGTGGGGGGGGTATAGATTAAGTCGACTTCATCTCATGTCTTTAAGATATGTAACACACATCGTGAAAGTGTTTACATCTCAATGACATGAATATTTTAAATAGAAAAACAGATTTAAGGTTATTTGTAAAAAGAAAAAAAAAACAAATACAATTATAACACGTACATTGCTCAACAAGAATAACATTAACGTAGATTTAACTTACTCTAATCACTATTTTGTTATGTAAATCGATGTTTGAAATGTTACAAACATGTTGACACATTTAAAAGAAACTAAATATAATATGTGTAATCATGTATGCTATATAGGGGTACGAGTTTACGCTGCGTTTAGTGGGTTGAATGATAAGCCTGTTGAGAACCAAAGGACATAAGCGAACGATACAAGTTATTCAAACTAATTTCTTAGCCAGAAAGTTGGAGTTTGCCGTGTTGAGGTCTGCCTGGCTAATTGGGAGACACCTCCTGAGCCGGTAATACAACTGTAAAAAAAACTGGGAAATTTTGTAAATTGTAAATGTTGGCTCTTTCCCTGATGTATCTCTTTCTACCATTCGTATAAAACTAGCGACAACTGGCCATAAGTTAGTTATGTTAGAACAACTTTACGTATGAACGGCTTAGTAGACACACAAGTTTTGTTAGGATAGGCAAGTCTGTCGCCTCAGCTGCGTCATATCCAGGCTAGTCTCTCCAACTGTCCCCATGTGTATCCAGGCTAGTCTCTCCAACTGTCCCCAGGTGTATCCAGGCTAGTCTCTCCAACTGTCCCCAGGTGTATCAAGGCTAGTCTCTTCAACTGTCCCCAGGTGTATCCAGGCTAGTCTCTCCAACTGTCCCCAGGTGTATCCAGGCTAGTCTCTCTAAATGTCCCCAGGTGTATCCAGGCTAGTCTCTTCAACTGTCCCCAGGTGTATCCAGGCTAGTCTCTCCAAATGTCCTCAGGTGTATCCAGGCTAGTCTCTCCAACTGTCCCCAGGTGTATCCAGGCTAGTCTCTCCAACTGTCCCCAGGTGTATCCAGGCTAGTCTATCCAACTGTCCCCAGGTGTAACCAGGCTAGTCTCTCCAACTGTCCCCAGGTGTATCCAGGCTAGTATCTCCAACTGTCCCCAGGTGTATCCAGGCTAGTCTCTCCAACTGTCCCCAGGTGTATCCAGGCTAGTCTCTCTAAATGTCCCCAGGTGTATCCAGGCTAGTCTCTTCAACTGTCCCCAGGTGTAACCAGGCTAGTCTCTCCAACTGTCCCAGGTGTATCCAGGCTAGTCTCTCCAACTGTCCCCAGGTGTATCCAGGCTAGTATCTCCAACTGTCCCCAGGTGTAACCAGGCTAGTCTCTCCAACTGTCCCCAGGTGTATCCAGGCTAGTCTCTCCAAATGTCCTCAGGTGTATCCAGGCTAGTCTCTCCAACTGTCCCCAGGTGTATCCAGGCTAGTCTCTCCAACTGTCCCCAGGTGTATCCAGGCTAGTCTCTCCAACTGTCCCCAGGTGTAACCAGGCTAGTCTCTCCAACTGTCCCCAGGTGTAACCAGGCTAGTCTCTCCAACTGTCCCCAGGTGTAACCAGGCTAGTCTCTCCAACTGTCCCCAGGTGTTTACACCAAAACAATGTTTATATAGGGAATTCGGACCGGTCAGTTCGAAAGGCCTTCTGAAATTTTCGAAGATAACGCCTATCTTATAGTGAACCCCGCGAGTATATTTACGACCTCAGGAGTTATGAATGGGTCCGTTTTCGGCCAACCGGCACCGTCCCTCGTGTTCTATTGACCCAAGGCAGGATCCTGCCAAATTTGACGCGACTGCGGCGCCGGGAAGTGCGCTATCGGGCACCCGACCACTTTGCTTTATTTATATAGATAAATGTGTGTCCAATATACATTGTATTGGAAGTTAGAACATACCATCATGTGACGAAGTAGTCGAGAGGTTGATACCGCGTCCCGGCCTTTAGTCAAACATCAAGTTGATATTCTTGTATGGTTTCTGTTTACAATTTACCCAAACATCCTACCAACTATTTAACATATTTAGTTATATAAGGACAGCGTGAAATCAGTGGCGTAGGCAGGGGGGGGGGTTAGGGGGGGTCATAACCCCCCCTCATAGACCCCTCAGTATATATAAAAAGTATGAGGGGGGTGCAAATCGAAAGTATGAGGGGGGGGTGCAAATCGAAAGTTTGAGGGGGGGGGGGGTGCAAATCAAAAGTTTGAGGGGGGGGGGGGGTGAAAATCGAAACGTTGTCCCCGGGGAAAAATTGGAACCCCCCCCCCCCCCCTTGAGACGATCCTGGCTACGCCACTGCGTGAAATACTTTAAGACTGTTACAGTGAAGCCCACGTCCGTATCCATGAAACCGTCTATACAGAATGTTTACGTGTGCTTTTTAGATTTTGGCTATAGCTTTAATGATATAACTGTTTGTTGTTTCAATTACAAGCGATAAAAAGACTTTAGAAATATGTTAGAATTATGTTACTATATTTGATCGTTTCGATTTGTGAGCAAAGATTCTAAATTTAAAATAACGAATCTCGATTTAAGATTTAAGAATACATAATTAGTAATTTATTTTTATCTGAACTATTTTAGGCCTTACGTATTTCATATTAATATGTGTTTATATTTGTTTCTTGTTTCTACTGGTTTTGACGTTAGGTTACTTGTCTCATTGAACTCAATTGTTTCACAATATAGAGGTAGATGATTAAACTGAGACTACGATACGCAGGATCAAGGTTTATACCAACTAATTGTTGGAAACTCTAATAAGTAGGCCTATAAGAAAATACCTTCATCTAAGGAATGGAAGTTTATTGTCGATGAATAGTGAAAATGAAGTATCACATATAGCTATTGTGTGCCCGCTGTGTTAGGGTGTATATATTTACTTATGTACGGCTGTGCTAGGTTGTATTTTTGTAAACACATATCCATATGTGTTAGGGTGTCTTAATATGTATACCTATGTTCGGCTATGCTAGGTTGACATATGGGTTCCATGACAAATGATCTCAGGACAAATGATCTCAGACAAAATATCTCAGACAAAATATCTCACGGACAAATGATCTCAGGACAAATGATCTCAGGACAAATGATCTCAAGGACAAATGATATTACAAATATTATACAATAAAGCAATGAAGCATATACAGTTTTAGATCTTGCATAATTTAACTGAATTATGTTGGTGTTTAATATTTTAAACATGTATTGGTATGACTGATTATTTTAAATATATTGTATTTCTTTAATAGAATAGTCACTGTTACATTAAATATGTAATTAATTCCCTTGCACAAAATCCAAAGAAGGAAAAAAAAACTCTTGTTTAAATGAAATCAATATTATTGGTATGCATTATTTCAAATATATATTGATATGACTGAGTTTTAAAAATATTTTACTGCTTTGATAAAATGGTATATTAAATAGGTAATTAATTCCCTTGCACAATATCCAAAGAAGAAAAAAAAATGATTGGTAAATACTTTTCTGCATCGGAAAAAAAAAACATTTTTAAAAATAAGGGCAACATTGTAACGAATCTAATGAATACATTTAAAATTAACTACAATAAAAAATGTGTAACCATATAAGATACGTAGATGTCACTTTTGGAGCTGGTCAAATGTTGCTCAATTTAAAGTTGTGTGTGTGTGTTCAATATGGCAGACATTATGTTGATACAATCATTACTTAAGTTATTGAAACTGTCATTTAAAGTAAGGGTCGGAGTAGTCGAGTGACTGATTGCACCGAATCTCTTCTCTGTATTTTGAATAAGATTAAAGTGTTCTATATGTTAAGGATTATGTACAGAGGTCTTAGCTGTAGCTTCAGTTTTTCCTAATGTTAATCAGGTTCCCATCTGAGTTGGTTGGGAATAAGGACGTACTACAGACTCAAATCGGAGATCCGAACAATGGCTAGATATAAAAGGTCTAAATATGTCTACATTATTTGTTGTGTTATGTTATTACTAACTACAATGGTAGGTGTATCGAAAGCAGCAACTCGTTCTATTGTCACGTTTCGTCCAATCATTTCCAGTTCTTCGTACACATATTTCAAGTCTTCAGCCAAGATGAATGGCTAGTTTGTATTGTATATTTTTATTAACACTATATTAATTATAATACTTTTTAAAGCCACATATGTCAAACGACATTCTGTGTATAAGCAGTCATATGAAAATAGTTATATTGTGTTCATTATGTAGGGGAGGATAATAATAATTTCTTGAGTTGCGTGGCATTTTCAGATTAATTTCCGACTGACTAAAGAAGGTAGTTTATGGCGGAAACACGTTATTTTAGTTGACATCAAAAAGTGGTTAGACTTGAAAAAAAAGGTTGCTGTCTGTTCTAAAAGTAACTGATGACGAGGTCTACCCAATATACTGCATTTCATCTATCAATAATGTGTCAACAGTTGGCACTCATAATGAAATGAAACGGCTGGTGCAAAGTGAAGAAAAAGAAATATTTTCAGGGAAAAAAAGTAACAGTACACTAGACCACTGCCTGAAGTGCTAATCCCAGGAAATTTATAAACAGCCTGACCCAAAATATTTCTTCTGTGCATGAATACAAAAAATAATACAACAAATATTGACTGCATTAGCAGGGATGGAGAGAAAGCAAGAGGAGACACTGGCACTCTGCAGAATAACAATTTAGTTGTATGTCAATTCAGTTCTGCTTATGGACGTTTTTGAAGGCAGAATTTTCTATAAAGAGATTCAGCAACCTTCTGGGTCATGTTAGCTTTCACAACAATAACACTAACAGTCCATCAGGCTCATGGTATATTTGCTTCCATTATGGTAGATATTCCATTCAAATTTAGAAAGGTGTTATGTTTCTGAAGAGATCATTACTAATTAGCAACTGGTTGATTTTAGAGGTGGGAGTAGATTCATCCAATACATACCAAGCAATTCCAATACGTATGGAATTGAAATATTTTGGACCTGTGACTAATGTAACACCACTAAAAGGTGCCCATTTTTTGTCAAAGAAAACGAAAGTTCCCTGCCAGCAAAAGGAAATGTCCAGTTATTTTAATTTTATCTAACAACTGTGCTCTCTGAGGTGCAAATTTGTGAAACGTGTCAATGTTCTATTATTTTATTACTAAAGTTGATTACTTCAATCCGGTTTGATATTTGTGTTACTCAAATACCTTCAGATTGTTAATTTATAGTTAAACTTTGAAAATGTAACACAATGACTTAACCCACAATGAGTAAAAACAAATTGTTAGAAGCCAGTTTATAAGTTATAAGTATTTTTTCAATTCAAAATTGTGTACGGGTGTGTAGCACCCAGTTGCCAGGGACCGTATAAAAAAAATTCAAACCCTCATAAAAAAAAAATTTACGCATATTTTTTAAATTTACAACCTCCAATGTGTTCATCCCAACCACCTTATAGATGGGAATGGGGCCCAGAAAAATTTAGAAAACGAGACTCGAGATATGAGCAAAAATATAGCGACTTCGGGTCGATTACACCCAGTCGCCGGGGAAAGGGTTAATGAGGTTTTTTTTTTTTTTAAATTAAATCTCTAATGTTTATGTGCTTGTTTTATAAAGTGGGTTGCTAAAGCTATATTTTGGTAATAGGTATCTTATTAGCGCTGTCCTAATGGTTGCACTGTAATGTGTATACCTGTCCAGTGTTTGTGTTATTCTGTCGGTCAGTCTTGTCCTTGTGAAGCCTTCCAGTTGGAGTTTGTTTGTCACTATAATCGGGTTGTTTTATTTTGTCGCTTTTCTACATTTTCTGGAATGTTTGATTTATCCAGAGTGATTGTGCATTCACTGTCTATCCCATTTTAATTATTTATTTATTTATTTTTTTTTTTTTTTTTTTTTTTTTTTAATTTTAAATGCTTTTATTTTCAATTTTAAAACAAATACAATAGCATACCACTCCGTTTGGGTGGATATTTACAAGGTAGTTACATTGATGTACATAGTATCTAATATATATATATATATATATATATATATATATATATATATATATATATATATATATATATATATATTAATACTTTTATTTGCAATTAAAACAAGTACATCAACATCAAATTTTTTAACATAATTTTGAACATTAAATGAAAACGAAAGGTTTTGCAAATGTACATAATGAATATTTACATGATGTCATGTATTTGATTATAAAAAACTGCAAAGGATGACAGTAAAAGGGGTGAGGGTCAAATGAAAGTGTCAGACGTCTGGGTGGGGAGAGGTTCTAGAATTAAACTAAGGAAAATAATCTAGGCGACTTATTGATAACTGTGATACATATTCGAATGTCTTTAAAAAGAGTAAACAAACTCAATAAAGTTTTCAATGAACGGGTAAAAAATGAAAATTTAAAAAAAAAAAGCAAACATTTAACAAAACATTTTATACTTTCTTACAGCAATGTATTTGTATACATTTACAACTATATTATTGTTTTTAAATATGTGATTATTTCAATGCAATACACGGCTTGTAATATAAACGCTATGCTAATCATCTCCCTTATATTGTTAAATTGTTAGAATGGGAAGTAATTAAAAACAGTATTTTTATTGGACAGTTGCATATAAGACTTTACATTGAGACATAGTCACACTGATGCAGACAGTTTAATAGAAGACTTTACATTGTGAAATAATCACTTTCTTGGCGTTTCTAATTAATGGAATAATCACTGAAGTTGACTTTAACATTGGCGATGAAACCAAAACTAAACATATTTTTAAAAATATTGGGATATCACATCTTATTTTACCAAAACCATCCCTCAAAATTACAATAAACAGCAGTTTATTTTAGATGTGTTCTTCGTAAATCTTAATAGAGCTCGAATTTCTTGACAATGGAAAATAAAAGTTAAAACTAATTTTCTAGTTTCTACTGCAAAAACGTGTTTTCTTTTTTTTTTTTTTAAAGAACTACACATATTAACTTTTTGAAAACTGAAACTGGCTTTTGTAAAAAAAATGTTCTTAATATTATCAATTCGGTATAGCAATTTAGCTACCTGTTATTTCTCTTAACATCATTAATGAAAATTGATAAAAAGCTAATTTTAAATACTGATTGTTAATATTTTAGTACTCTTTATTTTCGTTTATACTTTGTATATAATATTACCGTTACGTTGAAAGTAACTTTAACCTAAACAAAACATTTTCTTCATGCAGAAATTGGATATAAGCATGTCTTGTTTAGAGCAAATCATATTTGTTCTCAATATGTCAGTGTGCATAATAGGGCTAACATATAACAGACACACTTAAATGGTTATTGCAATTTTGTTAGTGCCATTTGAACAAGGAGAACAGTTCGGATTTGTCTAGCAATATTTCTTAGACGCAACATATGTATGTGAAACACAACTTTTTATAAAAGCAATGGCCCTTAGACAGAGTATCGACCTGACCTAGTGGCGTAGCTGAGGGAGGACATGAGGGCGCCAAGCCGTGATGGGGGCGCCAACTAGAGTAGAAATGACATACATTGAACAATAATGAGATAGACAGCCATTTGGCTTTTCGGAAATATTGAAATTTTTCCCACATTAATTGTGTAACACAAAATTAAAACTGACAAATGTTGATACCGATATTTACATCTCAAGTGAAGGGGTGGGGGTGTCAAGAAATTGGCATGTCACCCCGTGTGTCGATACGCCACTTGGCAGACGACACAATCCATTAACAAATCGATTTCACAGAAGGAAAACAAAAATGTATAATATATTTTATTTTTAATATTGTCCTGTTCTGCTTTAAAATTATCATATATACAAAATCTGACAGTTTAACTACACAAGAAGAAAACACAAACAAAACTGCCAAAACCACAGTAAAAATAAATAAATAAATACAAATTTTAAAAAATACCAACGACTCATCCAAATATACTGAAACGAGTCAAACCTACAGCACTCAACCAACCAAAGATTAATTTTACATATCTACTCACATACTAGAAATTATGTAAGCACTATTAGAATCAGTCCATTCATATTTTGTAAACTTTCCCTGCTACAATATATCTATACCAAATAAGTAACCAATAATGCCCAACGACATTTTTTGTTCTAAGATGAAAAAAACTGTTTCATTGAAAAGCAGCATTATAATGTGTCTGAACATTTTGTGCAGAGAGAAACAACAACATGTAGTCTACTTAATGTTAAGACAACACAAGGCACATGGACAACAGCACGATACATGTAAACATTAGCCGTTCAATTTCGGGAAAGTTAACATTTACTCGTTGAATAATCTGCATCAATATAAACACTTTTTTTTAAACAGTCCCCCTAAAATATTCTGTTACTGTCACATCTGTTGTCGTTATAGACTATTCGAATGCTTACAGTTAAATAAAATATGGCTAACATTTAAGCTAGCATAACTGTTACAACTTTTATTATTGGTCGGATTATATGTATTCTATATTCATCAATATGTATTCAATAATGAATGTTTAATTGAACTTTTGAATCGCAACTTACAACTACGTCTACTGAGTTATGTGTTGCTGCCGATTAAACAAGGGCAGTGACCTAACCTAGTGTAAAGCGTATATATTTTAGTTATTGCCTCCCTTAGACCAGTCTTTAAAGTTTAAACTGTCGCTACATGGTTCCTAAGATCGTGTCCGTGTCTGTAGTACAGGTCTGTCACAGTCACCCATCGTCTCACGAGTTCGGCCTATCTGGTGATGTGAGTTGTCACGTCCGACTGACGTTGACTTTTATTTCTCCTTCACCACAGCGTTTCTTTCAAAGCTACACGAAAAGAAAAATGAGTTTCTTGATTCTAGAGTAAATAAATTTAATGCCACAAAAATAATGACGTTATCGATACTCAATAATAAAGACACCTACATTACTACCTAATGTATTTATTCAACCTTAAAAGTTGTCGCCATGTAGAGTGTTTCTTTCTTTTTAACGGGTGGGCGGAACTATTTTCTATCAGTGTTTCTTCCAGACTTTTTTCTCGGGGGGGGGGGGGGGGGCACTTGAAAATTTCTGTGGGGGGGGGGGGGTGCGGTAGACTTTCTTCGGGGTGGCGGACACTGTTAAAAGTATGTATTTTCTATATAAATTATATAAATTTCATTTCGTTCGGGGGGGGGGGGGGGGGGGGGGGGAGCGGTAAAAAAAATTCGGGGGGGTGGGGGTACTAAAGCCCCCCCCCCCCCCCCCCGAAGAGATGCCTGGAAGAAACTCTGTTTTCTATATAAATTCGTTATCGTTATGGGGGCTACGAAGTCAACACCATTTTATTTTTCTAAAATATAATTTAAAAAAAAAATATATTGCCTTTTTAATGAATAGGGACAATACACGAGAAAGACAATGTAAGACACAATCAACAATTATTTAACGATATCCTTGACTGTCTTTCAAATGTGTACAAAAAACACTACTGTTTTTATGTTTGTAATTACATAGATATTTACAACATAAAAAAATGAATGTGTACATATTTGTAACATAGTAAAAACAATTTAAATAAGATGGTGTGCTTTTTTGACAAAACAACCGTATTTCTGTTTCATTTGATTTTTTTTCCAATACATTTACCAAATCTGTTATGATTATTAAATAGGTGATTATGTCCCTTGCAAACGTTCCAAAACAAAATAAACCGCGAGTGATCTCCCCTAAATCTTCTCGAACATTCTCATATAATACTACGATAGATGGCACAATTACTTAAACTTTTTAATATCGAATAGAAATGTAGTGGTTGTAGCTGTCGCTCGACTAATGTGTCATATAATTATATATGTTCAATGTTTTCTCTACTATTATGTTTCTGTTTGTGTTGAATGCTTTGAAGATAACTAGTGTATATATTTAGAAGTGGTGTGGTGTTTGTTTGCTTTAATATAGTGTTGATCCTCTATCCTATATAGTATTGGGCTAGTGGGTAGTAGTGTGGCTCTATTCTAATTCTATCTAAGTGTTTACGCCTGAATGTTTTAATTTTTGTGGTTATGTCGTGCAGTCCTATCCCGCTGTTTAGTTTGTTTTGTATTAATGTTTGGTGATTGATGTTTCTAATTGTATTTTTGAAGATGAATTCCCTAATATGCTTGTTTGTTTGCTTTATGAAGTGGGCTGGTATTGAACTTGCTGTGGCTACGAAGATTTATTTTTGTAGTATGTATCTATTGATGAGTGCTGCCCTAGCGAATATGGTTGTATTGAAATTTTTGTATTTGTCCAGTTTCTGTGTAATTTTTTTTCCCATAAGTATCGTCCATGTGTCCTTGTCTTCAGTTGTCGGGGTGTCCGTAAAAGTAGTACCGTATATTTTCAGTTTGTCTACTGCAGTCATTGGAGTATCGTATTTCTTTTTCCTTCTCCATTTACCTATGACTAAAATTTTATTTTTTTCTGCGTTAGTTTTCCCTCCACTGCCTTTGCCAAAATCCAAGAAAGTCTCTATTACTGTCTTGATTTCTTTTTCTGTCTGTAGTAGGAAATTGGTGTCGTCAGCGTATGCGATTATTTTCTTGGCTGTCGTGTTTGGTAAAGGAAATCCTTTTATCCGGATGTCTTGTCTAAGACTATCTAACATGGGCTCTATGCTAAGGATATATAATAGTGGGGATATCAGTCATCCTTGTCTAAATGACTTTTTTTTATAGCTTTGGTGACTGCATGTTTGTTCAAAATATGGCTTTGAGCTTCTGTGTAAATGATGTTTATCCATGTTTTAAAATAGGGTCCTAGATTGTATGCATTTGTTGTTTTCATTAACCATGTGTTATCTTCTCTATCAAAGGCTTTTTGTTGGTCTATGCTAAGGATTGCCAGTTGCTTGTTCTTCTGTGTGGCGTAAAATTCTACGTCTCTTATAAGATGTGTGTGGTTTAGTATGTTCCTGCCTGGTATACTGTATTATTGGTCTCTATAAATTATCATGTCTATGAAAGGTTATATTTTGTTTACTAGTGCTTTGGTCAATATTGTGTAGTCACTGTTCAGTAGGGATATTTGCCTGTAGTTCTGGACTTTTGTTATGTCTGTGTCAGGTTTGGGGATTGGAGTGATATACGCTCTGTTACGCTGAAACCTCTGTCTTTTATGGCCGCGTGTAGTATCGATGTAATATTGTTTTTAAAGTTTGATTTTTTTTTTTTAAATCACTAAGCGATGACACAGATGGACTTACGAATATTTAATAATTAAAACTTCATTGAAATTGTTCTATATGTGTAATTCACATTGCTACAGGGTGTGGTTTTAAAAAACATAGATTATTTTTAAAAAAAATTAACCATTTATTATATTATTTTTACTAGTTTTTTAATACAAAATATCTACGTATAATTGAATTTATAATATTTTATCTATGATATTTGAATTGTTTCCGTTTCATTGAATGTAATTAGTTTTTCAAATAAATAGAGAGTTATTTCCCTTGGAAACTGTCTAAATAAGATTGAAAATTATTGTTACATACTTATCTGCATTGGTAAACTAAAAAATAATTAAATAAAACAATAAACCGTATACCAATAAATATGCACACTACAGTGCGATTAATCGTATACACACATTTAAAACTAAATAAAATAGAAAATATGTAATCATGTAAGATACGTTAGACGCGGGTCAGATGTAGCTAAAAATAACGTTGTTTTTGAGTTCAATATGGCAGACATTATGTTGATTTAATCATTCATCAAGTTATCGAAGGTGTAATTTATAGTAGATACCACAATGGTCGGAGTAGTCATGCGATTGCATGCACCATTTAACTTATCGGCCTTTTGAAGAAGATCAAAATATAGTGTTTGTTATTGGTTTTGTACGGCGGTCTTCCCTATGGCCCCAGTTTTTTTTTCTAACCTTAGGCAGGTACCCGTCTAAGATGGGTGGACTAATGAACGTCTTACAGATTCGACTCAGGGACCTGAACTTTAAGATGAGATATTGTGGGATATAAAGGTCTAAATACATCTACTATAAATATATAGCATGTGTTACTTACGGAAATGTTAGGTGTATGGAAAGCAATCATTTGGTTTATTCTATCTTTTCTTCCTATGTTTTACAAGTCTTCGTAAACATACTTCAAAGCTTCAGCTAAGATTTATTTCTCTCTCTGTACTACTAATATTTAATTATGTCACTTTTTAAGCCATAAAATTTAGTCATACGTAGTGTACAGTTGCATTATCATGTGCGAATAGTTTAAACAGTAATGTTAAATGAAATATTGTGATTTATATTTGAGTATATCTTAGTGTTAATATTTAATGTAATGCATTTTTTGTAATTAGTAGGGGAGGGAAATGTTTTCTCGAATTACGCGGTATTTCTATTGTTGCGTCCCTTTAACCGTTTATTTAAAAATGATAGTGGAATTGTTTTAGCATACATGTGTGTTTATTTCACTGAATCTTTCAAACGTATATTTGAAAAAAAAAAACATGCTTGATAGTAAAGGTACTGCACTGTAAACGTTGGGCCTAGTCTAGTGATTTGAAAATAACATAAAAAATAAAATAGAACAACACATAAGACATAGTGAAGCCAGAAGTAAACACATTACTGTAGACATGTATAAAGCGAACAAAAGACACACACTACATAGTCAGCCAATAGTAACCACGTTTCTTTAGACATCTATAAATAGAACACCGTTCGCATGACATAGTAGTCTCTCCAAATGGCCTTGGTGTTTCCAGAATAGCTTCTCTAACTGCCCCCAGGTGTATACAGGCTAGTCTCTCCAACTGTCTCCAGGTGTATCTAGGCTAGTCTCTCCAACTGTCCCTAGGTGTATCCAGACTAGTTTCTCTAACTGCCCCCAGGTGTATCCAGACTAGTCCTTCCAACTGTCCCCAGGTGTATCCAATCTTCTTTTTGTCTTCTCCCTGGTCACGTAACTCCAGGTCTTTCTTGGTCGGCCTCTTAACTTTAACTTTTAATAGTTGGCATTATGTACTGCTAATATTTAGTTACGTTATTTTTAGCCATATCATTTAGTCATACGTATGTGTACATTCGCATTATCATGTGCAAATAGTAAAAAATATGATCTAAGATGATACATTTTGATATATTGTAAGTGTATCTAATCGGTGGTAAAATTTAATGTAATGTTGTTTTTTTTTGTTATATGTAGGGCGTGAAAATATATCTTCATCGAGTTACGCGGTATTCCTGCTGTATTGTCCCTGTGACTGTTTATTCTAAAATGATAGCGACATTTTTTGGCAAACATTAGTATGGGTTTATTGCACTGATTCTTTTAAACATATATTCAATATTAAAAATGCTAGATACTACAGGTACTGAATTGTAAACGTTAGCTTCATGTTTTGGATTTGAAAATAAAATAAAATATTACATAATACAAAGGCAGCCCGAAGTAAACATTGCTTTAGACATCTTTTAATAGAACAATACGCGCATGCCATAGGCGGCAAATTAAAAAAAAATAGTTTAAACTACTTTATTTTATATCAATTAATCCAGGGGTCTCCAAACTACGGCCCGCGGGCCTGATGCGGCCCGCGAAGTCCTCTCATCCGGCCCGCGGAGATCTTTTTGTCCAAGGAAAAATCGTTTGTTGGTGATGGCTGAGGATCTTTGCCCAGAAAAATCAAAGACATGCCTGGAAAAACTGGCCTCTGAACTAAAATTTGATAGTTAATGCGGCCCTCGGACTGAAAAGTTTGGAGACCCCTGAATTAATCCAATCACAAATATATGCACCATGTGTTATAAGAAAAGTTTCTACTGGTACATTTGAAATACTTTTTCTGTCGCTCTGACTTTATTACATAGACTTTGTCAATGGTCGATGTAATGATAATACGTTATGGAACAATATGTTAAATATGACAAGACTGGATTAACATAGTCGATGGTTATTTTAATTGGTAAGAGCAATCAGCGTTGACACCATTTTGTACTGTATGACAATCATGTATAACCAAATAGTGAACAACTCGGATGTACGGAGTGAGTTTTACCAGTAACACGGTGCTACTGCTGAGGTCAACGTGATCTTTGATATTGTACTTTGTCTAGTTTAGTTGAAGCTGCTAAAAAGAGGCTAAACACGTATAGCGATCGTTCGATTAAAAGAAGACACAAAAACGTTTTTTTTTTCTTTCAGGTCAAACTATTTTTTTAACCGATCAAATTTATTAATACGTTTTTGTTTAGATAAGTGAAAGTTTAGTTTATAATAAAATACTCCGTTGTTTTAATTTAAATTAAAAAAAACCACTAAAATCCGGATGAGAAACCCACCATAGGAAAACTTTTCCTGGGTTTCACAAAACACTTAAGAGCAGCTTCTAAATGAGTTTTTGTGGATCAATACGTTCTATTAGTCTATACCTGAATACTTTTGATGAATAATGATCTTAATATGTGTTGTCTATTTAATTTTGTATTATTGTGGTTCATCTTTATAAATAATTAAATATATATTTCAGAGGCGTAGTGACTCTTCCCGGCGCCCTGAGACAAACTTTCGATTTGCAGCCCCCACTCAACCTTTTACTTTATTTTTCGAACCCAAGTCTTCCGGTTAGCATTACCTATGTTAAATCGTATCTCTGTACTTTTCAACTGAGTTAGAAGACATAATATATTTCTCATTTACTTGTTTATGGCAACAGCTTCAACATATTTGAAAGTAGAAGTATGGAGACTTTAATAACAGCTGGCTTTCTTAGAAGAAAATTATTTTTTAGTCAAAGCTGAAAAGTATAGGATTAGTGTTTCTACGAAATAATTTAATTGTGTCTGAAAGTAACATAAAATAAGCACAAAGTGTTCGTTTTCTAAATGTATCAATAGCATTAATAAAACATTAAAGTTCAGCTTTCTTTGTTAGGCATTTAATAAAACATTAAATTTGGATGATCATATTTTAAATAAAGTTGAATATTATTCTTTCCTTTTTTTGGTCTCTGTACAATGTTTTATTTAGTTGTGGATCGGTTTTGTATTTGTGAGTTGTTTCCCGTCAGTCATTTAACATTTTAATGGGAGGTAATTGTGATTTGCTCGTTTAAAATGCATCATCAAATTAATATTCATTTACTTAAGATCACCCCATCTTATAATAGTTGTGTGATTCCACAAATATATAGAAAATACCATTGCCTGAAGATGGGCTGATTATTTGAAGAGTTTTAAATAAAGTTTTGTAACTGACTGAGGGTGGGACCTATCTGATTGTTCTGCTTATTATATACTTTTCGTGAGTATTGTAGTACAGGTTAAATGGGGTTCATATTCTTTAGCAGTGTTGATCATGGTTGTTACATTGCAACTAATCCTTCTAACAGATGGTGAGAGCAGCTTCTATAGCAGCAACATGTACGATCCTACTCAGATGTCCCGACCTCAACCACAGTCAACTGTGGGGAATGTCCAGACATGTACTCAGCTCCGTCTTCAACACGTTTTTTATCAAAGAAAAATGGGCCCCAGGCTTAAGAAGTCACATAATCAAACAACTAATTAGTCAACATAAAATACTGAACTACAAACGACGGGCATGTGGACAAGTGGTTTCCAACAAAATTAAGCATTTTAGCAAATCACATATGTAGTTGTTTGCGTGTATTAAAATAAAAGGGAAAAGTTTTAGATTTTAGGTTAATGTTTAATTAAGTTGATGTTAGCGTAGACTTTCTGCTAAAACGAACTTTAGACATGCACTTGTATTCACTTATTTGGTCCTAAATCACATACACATCAACTAAACATGATAATATGTTACCATGAAGTTTGATCACAGCGAGGCTTTGACGGCGTGTACTTTGTCCAAATATCCAAATTTGGTGATGATTAACTTAAGGCGTCATACATTTATAGCGTCCACAAAAATATCGATTATGTCGGCGCGCTTTTGTCTGCGCTATTGTGTCGGCGCTCTTTTGTGGTTTGCTCTTTTTTTGGGGTACCCGCCACTGTGGATCTCGGGGCGCTCAACTACACATTTTAAAAACATGTTAGGTCTTTGAGTACTCAAAAACTTTCCAAATTTTACCGAAGTTGGGATGATCTCAACCACTTTTCCTAAAGCTTATCGTGAAACACTCAAGGGAGAGAATTCAAATTATACACGTTTACTATCGTATTTGTTTATGGTTATCTGTACTTGTTACACACTATTATTTTCTGCACTCATAATACTTTCTATCATATGATCCATACTAAGGCTATATTGTAGCAGGGATAGTGGACAGATTGACTAACTGAATTTTTATTCGTATGGCTTTGTTGGGTGTATTATTTATTAGAAGGCCGTTGTTTGCATCTGCGTAGATGATTTTAATCCATGTTTTTAGGTAAGTTTGTATGCACATATTTTTTTTTCTCTTAGCCGTGTATCATCAACTGCATTGAATGTTTTCTATTGATCTATACTATGGGTTGCCAGGTATATGTTTATCTTATGTTGTCTCTAAAAAGATATATTTGATTCTGGATGTTCCTCCCTAAGATGCGGTAGTATTGGTCTCGTTGAATTATATCATTGATCTACTTTCCTAGTTAGTGTTTTCGTCAATAATTTATAGCTGTAGGGATATGATTGGTCTCGATGAATTATATCTTTGATGTACTTTCCTAGTTAGTGTTTTCGTCAATAATTTATAGATGTAGGGATATGATTGGTCTCGATGAATTATATCTTTGATGTACTTTCCTAGCTAGTGTTTTCCTCACTACTTTATAACTGTAGGGATACGATTGGTCTCGATGAAGTATATCCTTGATGTACTTTCCTAGCTAGTGTTTTCGTCAATACTTTATAGCTGTATGGATATTTTAAATGATTTGAACAATTACATGTATAATGGCTTGCGTCCGTATAAAGTCACTAAGTCAACCCAGCTCTGATATTAGAGCATTTTTAAATAACCTCAATGTATTTATAAAATGGCATACATTGGGTACAATGATTTGTTTAATAGACGATGCATGTTTTATCAAAAACAGTGGTTGTTGAACATAACGTCAGAAAGACATAAAACGTAATATGATGTTAGGAAAACATGACTCAGATAAGACAGTGCATATACATAGATAGAACAAAAATACGAGGAAATAAAATGGTATTTTATGTAGCATAAATGGCAAGGTGACGGCGTAGTCGGATGATAGAGCATACGACTGCAAACCCCGAAAGACTAGAGTTCAAATCAGAGCTGTAGCTACATATTTCGACGCCCGGGGCGAACTATCGATGTTGTAACCCTGTCTATTTTTTAATATTTAAATCCCCCGTAACAGCATCAATGTGTGAAATTTATTTTTAAGGAAATGGTGAGAAAAAAAAACAAAAAAAAAATGATGAAGATCCTACAGTTCTAACCCCACGACTGTCGCATGTTCTTTTCTCAATGTCTGACAGCCATTTACTTTTCTTATGTAAGCACTTGCTTTTCTTATAATTTTAGTTGATCTTACATTTTAATATCGTTTTTATTTTACAAATAAAAATGTTTTTTTACCAATAGTAATTACCTCCCTCTGTTACATACAATATTTTGTGTTTTCAAGGGAGACAATGCAAATCTGCCACAAATATCGAGCCGAGTAAAATATGCGAAATTGTGTAATTAATCACCTTTTACTTTAAAAACAGAGAATAATATTTCATAGATTATAATAATTGTATGCACAAAACTGCAAAATGTTTAGTTATAATCTGAAAAAAATATTAAAGCATTGTTGTAATTGCAAATATTGAAAGCCTTATATTTGTATTTAACATTTTTTTAAAGAAATGCAATAAAATCATTTTGATATACATCCTCTTATATTCTCCTTGGAAGTAGGGTTTTATTCTTACAGTTTTACTTACAGGAAACATTTGACTTGTTCTGCTGCTCGATTTTTTAATTCAAAAATGTATGTAGCAAGTACTGTTTTCAAATAACTTTTATCCGTAGAAAATGACTCAAAAACATGACCTCAAACACGGAACATAAGTTTTAAACGAACTGAATTCAGCAAAGTTCAGACACATAATAAAGCTGCAATACAATGACATTTTCCCCGTGGTGTATTATATTATGTGATAGGCATTTCGAATAACTTAGGAGACTATTCTCGCGTGGGTCCATATAACCCGATGGATTATAGATTAATTTCCAGACAGACATGTTATTTTAATAAAGAAAATCATTATTAAACAGGACCAAAAATGCAAGAGTCAACGTTGATGAAACCGACTGAATCTTTTGTCTTTGAAAAGAGTAAGCAAACTCAATAAAGTTTTCGTTAATTGGCAAATACAAAAATACTCAAAAACAAAGCGCACATTCGGCTAAACATATTAGACTTTTCTACAACTTGCTATTTTGTAAATATGCATTTACTCTATTTGTCCGTCTTTATAGATTGTTTAATGTTTATTGTTTTAAGTAATTTGCATAGCTAGTGATATAAACTAATGAGATTCGTTTCCCTTATAATAATAAGATGTAAACATGGGAATTAATTAACAAACTGTATCGATATTGTAAAAATACTCATTTAAAAAAAAAAAAAAATTAAAGTTGTTTTCTTGGCTACAGTGTGTATAACACTATAATGAAATGTAACATTACCCAAAATATAATATTTTCTTTAAAGTTATGTTAACATTGACATATGAGCGGGTTATGCATTGTTCGAGTTAAAGAGGCAAATGTGAAAAAGTAGCCAAGAACTTGTATGCTTTTGTCATACATCAAAGTGTGGTATTGTTGTATGGCTTCTGTTTACACCTTACACGAGCATCCTACCCAACATCCGACATATTATTTTCAAAACGTTTTTACAAAAAAAAAAAAAAAAAAAAAATTCCATGGTGAAAACTAATATATCCGAATTGTACGACCACAGAACAATGGTATGCAGCCAACAACACATAAACACACCTCAACAGACAACATAAGAATCAGTCCGATCAGTCCGATCGATCGTTTCAAAATGTGTGTAATCCTTACTTACTATTGTTGTTCTATTGTTATTAGTTATACGAAGTATAGAGAAAGTCTTGTAATCGTGCACACACAAAAAAAAAAAAGATTGTTTAAAAATCTCGACGTTTTACAACTCTCTGAGTCGGAAAATCATAGTTTTGCAATCTCGTCCGTATTCTTTAAATACGATAGAAAAAGCGCCATACCACATACCACTAACTAAGGAATTAGCCTTTCCATTGATATTTTAGAAGTTTAGAAATTTAGAAATAATAATAGTACTGTTTTCCCTATTTGCAATTACTTGAATGGTATAATATAAATACAACAATTATTCCATTATTTAAATTTTTAATAAACTACTAGAATACCCGTCATCCGTTGGATAACTGTGGGTTTCGGGGGTCATCCATCAAAAAACATCACGTCTGTCACTCAGAGGCATAGCGACCCTTCCCGGCGCCAGGGGACAAACTTTTCGATTTTAACCCTCCCCCCCAAGATTTCGATTTTCAACCCCCCCCCCCCCCTCAAACTTTTGATGTGCACCACCCCCCACTCAAACTTTCGATTTGAACCCCCCTCAACCTTTCAATTTATTTTTCCAAACCATTTTGGCGACCCAACATATGTCCCCCCCGCCCCCCCTCCACCTCACCCCGCCTCCCCTCCCCCCCCCCCCCGCCTCCCCTCCCGCCCCCCCCCCCCCCTCCTCGCTACGCTACTGCAGTATCACTTATCGTCACAAAAAACAGACCCCACATTCAAAAATATGTATCTTATCTTTTAAAAACACCGAAAACACCGATTTCGGACTATCCCTTCTTATACTGACGTCACATGTGACCTACTCAACTCTACTTCACCTGCCCAGTGTCCCGCCAAGTCTCAGACAACATGTTTTTATCGTTTAAAAAACGATTCCAGCCGAGCATGTCTCTGACCACACTATCCTTTCATATGCTTAGGACAAAGAAACAGATGAACTCTACTTCACCTGCCCTGTATCCTGCCAAGTTCAGATAGGCAACTTTATCATTCACATCTAAAAAAAAAATTGAAAACAAAAATATCATTGACATTGGTCTAGAACCCGTGCCACTTGCATGAGAGACGGCTTCTCTACCAACATAGCTATTTACTCGTGACGTCACATGTGAATTTTTATACTATAGTTATGCAACTTTATTTACGCGCATAGATCTAGATCTAAGTCTAGTAGTATTAACTTTCAAATTAAATTTTATCTTAAATTAGCCAAACAAAGATTTATATAAAATAAAGAAGGTTTGAAATTATCTAGATCTAGATAGAATTATCTAGATCTAGATTCTGCGACTCGTTTTCTTAAGTCTTAAGTTAAGCTTTTTTCTTGCTAGATCTAGATCTAATCATTAGCTACGCTAATAGGCCCGGAGCGAGCATTTCAAAATTACCATATTCCAAACAAACATTTATATAAAATAATAAAGGTCTAAAATAGTTTAGTATAATATATCTAAAATATAGATAATTCTATCTAGATTTAGATAATAATGAGTTTCTATATTATAGAAACTCATTATTATCTAAATCTAGATAGAATTATCTATATTTTAGATATACGACTGAGCTATATCTAGAGTTTACGTCTATAATTTTGCACACTTAGCGGTATAGAAGCCGCGTATGAATCTTAAGCTACGCAAATAGATCTAGGCTCTGACTCCAGCATTTCAAAATTTGCATAGGGGCCTAGTCAAAACAAAGATTTATACCAAACAATAAAGGTCTAAAATATTTTAGTATATAGAAACTCATTATTATCTAAATCTAGATAGAATTATCTATATTCTAGATCTACGACTGGTTTGCTTAAGTCTTAAGTTTAGTTTTTCTTGCTAGATCTAGAATCTAGATCTAGATCTAATCATTAGCTACGCTCATAGGCCCGGAGCGAGCATTTCAAAATTACCATATTCCAAACAAAGATTTATATAAAATAATAAAGGTTTAAAATAGTTTAGTATATAGAAACTCATTATTATCTAGTTATTATCTAGATCTAAATCTAGATAGAATTATCTATATTCTAGATCTACGACTGGTTTGCTTAAGTCTCGTTTTTTTTGGATTGTATTTATTTATAACTATTAAATCTTTGATTTGACCTAGATCTAGATTCTAGATCAATAAATAACTTTCTTGGACAGATTTTAGATCTAGAGAAATTTATCGTAAAACTAAATGAAAAAGACAGTTGAAAATTGATATAAGTGTTGGAACGTAATAAATACAGCAAACGGACGTATTGTTAAAGTTATGACCCACAGAAAATTAGATTTAGAACGCGTTAAACTTGTGAATTGGAACACAATTTTCTTCGATAGACGCCGCCATTTTATTGTACTAAAGAGTAAACAAAAACCTGTGACGTCACGGTCCCGCCGAGTGTAGTGGTCGTTTTAATCTTTTAAAAAAAAAAATGGGTTACTCTGCGTATGAATAAATCAATAAATTAATTAACGTCTTTAAATAAATTTGTGATTAACAGTCTGTCTTAAAACAAAAATTTTTCTCTACCTACATACTATTTTACAGCTTTCCACGATGAGTGCAACCATGAGCAATAGTCAATCAGGCAAACAAACAAATAAATATTCAAACATGTAAACAAACTTGACTTTTAGTAGTATATAGATTATATGTTTCTGTTAAACATTTATATATTTTAATTTCTGTTGTTACAAGTTATTTAAAAACATATTATATTTGTAATTATGCCATATATATTGCAGTTGCTTCCCCTACTTATTCTTAAATCTGTAATCGGAGTAATTATGAAATACTAGTCGGAAAATCATCGTTTTGCAATCTTGTCCGTATGTCTGTGTGTATGTATGTATGTGTGTGTGTATGAGGGTGTGAGTGTGCGTGTGTATGTGTGTGTGTAAACCCGATAACTTGAGTACCGTTACAGCTAGTTTGATGAAATTTCATATAGAAGTATTATATCAAAATCGTAGATTCATATACAATTTTGAGCGACTTCAGATAACCAGAAGTGGAACTGTTTCAACTTTGAATTTCTCAAAAGCCTATAACTTGAGTACTGTTTTAGATAGATAAATGAAATTTCACATGTAAGTAAAAGATATAATTATCTACCTTCTTTTAAATTTTGAGTAATTTCCTTTAACCGGAAGTAGTAATTTACGCTATTTCCGATTTCTAAAAAAAAATGCATGTCAATTTATAAAGCACTAATAATATCCCGCAGTATTATGCACATTTTATTTGGCGTTTATTTGGCGTGCAATTATTTTTTTCTGCCAGATTCTATTATTTTATAAAAAGTTTAATTAATTAAAAATGGATTAAAAATAGTATCTATATCCTGAGTTGCCATCCCCCATAGTGTTAAATTAGAATATTCGAGAAAGTTTAGGGGAGAACACTCCCGGTTTATTTTAATTAACTTTTATTTTAATTAGCATTTACATACTTATTAAATAATAATTTAAACACTAATTTAAAACACAATGTAAGATTAACAACAAAAAAAAAATAATTTTCTTCCGGATACAAAAAGAGGCGTGTACGCCATGCTGGGGCCGGGTCAGTTTTGTCTCAATATACCTCAATGACTATGTGTAAGGTTGATTTAGCTGAAAGAATAAAACTAAATAACAGAATATGATTGTTCTATTATTGTTATAGAAATGTTCATCATAATAAATATGATTGTGTTTTCATGTTGTTGATATTACGATGTGTAAACCTTCAATGCTGGACGGTTTACATAGACCAAAAGTATTTGCACATGTGGAGTTCTCAGCTAAAATATGGGTAATGCACACACGTAATTAATAAAAAAAAAACTAAAACGAAATGTTAAATTCTCTAGTCGCTTTGGGAGAGATCCAATAGGCTGGAGTATTTATTTTCATGATATTAAAACGTACACGTGCTTTGGAGTCATTTTGACGATAGAGCTTGTCAAAATGCTCAAGGTATGAGGCCAGGATATGCATGTGGTGGTTTGTCAACACTCTCATGTAGTTGTGTCTACATGATCAGTGCCGATATATTTAAATTGCAAATGTTCAAGCGAACTGTGGATATTGATCTCCCATGTTCAAACAACTATCTAAAAGTATAAGAGCACTTAAAAGTTAAGAGTAATCTGATCTAAACAAGAGAATATCTAAATTAATCAAAATATTATATTCTCTTTTTTTTTTAAATATCGTTTTTAACTTTTCTATGTATTATTTTTATCGATGACGTGATGATATTCAAATTAACTTTGACATTATATTTTAATATATATATTTTAATAAAAATCAAATTCATTAACATCATTTGATTTAACATACATTATATTTAATGTTGGTGGCATATATTTTTTGTTCTTCTCTTTTCCCTCTGACTTTTTTATATTATTATTTTTTGATGATTTTGCAGAACATATAATCTATTGGCATCTAATACCACAATTTGAAAAGCTGAATATTTAAAATACCTTGTTAAGATTTGCACATGGTTGAATATCAAAAGAAGTTGAGTACCAGTGCTTTTCTAATGTTATAAAACATTATTTGGCTGTTATATTGGTAGAAACCAAAAACGTTTCTTAGTAATGATTCTGTGTCTCGAGAATTTATCCTCAGTGGAGACTTGTTGGGTGTGCTTGGCTTCCCTTCTGGATCTCTTTTTTTTTAAGTATAAACTTTATCTTCTGCTCCATTCATGCAGAGAACATCAGTAACCGAGGCATTTTGTTTTTAAATTATTGAATTGACAGTGTTATTATATATCTATTAGGCCTGTTCTAAAACTAGATTCAGATAAATATACTGCTGGTATTTTTTAATATTTTTTTTTTCTACTTAGAAGTGTACTCGATAAAGTTTTCCTTAATTAAAAAGAAAAAAAAAATAGAAACAAATCAAACACACATTCAGCTAATCATTTCATATTTTCATATAACCTGTTATTTCTTAGAAAAGTTTCTACTGTACATGTCCGACTTTATTGTTCGTTTAAATAGTTTAATGTTTATTTTTTATATTCATTAGCTAGTGTTTCCCTTATAATAGAATGATGTAGAAATGGGAAGTGACAAGTAAACTGTAAATATTGTATAATAACGAAAACAATAAATACATAAAAAATAGCATTCCTAGCTACAATGTAGATAACACAGTCACCTTTTAATAAATACAACAGCTAATAAAGTCATGAGTTAAACAATAGTCCGTGGTTCGGAATCCACGCTAGAAAGTATTAGACAGGACAGCGGTATAAATGTAGTTTCAATGCATTTAAACAGCCGCAATTTGTGAATTTTTTTTGACAGAAAAAGTCAGAAAAAAAATGATGAAACAGATCCTACAGTTCTAACTCCACGACTGTCGCATGTTCTTTTCTCAATGTCTGACAGTCATTTACTTTTCTGATGTAAGCACTTGCTTTTCTTATTATTTTAGTTACATTTTATTATAGTTTTGATTTTACCAATAAACATGTTTATTTACCAATAATAATTACCTCCCTCTGTTACATACTATATTTAATGTTTTCAAGGGAGACAATGCAAATCTGCCACAAATAGCAAGCCGAGTAAAATATACGAAATCGTGTAATTAATCACCTTTTAATTTAAAAACAAAGTGTAATATTTTATTGAATATAATAATTATATACAAAAACGTTCAAAATGTTTAGTTTTAATTCGATAAATTATTAAAAGTTTATTGTAATTGCAAACATTTAAAGCCTTATATTTGTATATTTGTATTTATTATATTTTAAAGACTAGCAATAAAATCTATAACATTAGCAATTCGTCTCTTCGACTATTTTCTAATACTATAATTAAAAAAAAAAAAAAAAAAAAAAAAAAAAAAAAATGTGACCTGTTCTCATACTTTGACTCCGCAGCACACTAATTAAGCAGTGAAGAGAAACCTAGTTTGCACACCTTATTTTAATCTAGTTCTTATGCCATTTTATTTTTTCCCTTTGATTATTATATATGCAATTGATGTTCATTGTTCATGTCTTTGATGTTGTGTAAAATCTATCAAATATATTATTATTACTGATTTAAATGTTTAAAACAATTGAATTAATAAAAATAAAAATTAAAAAAATCTACCCCCTCCTCTCTCCCCCTCTATCCACTTTACCCTCAGACATGATAACCCCACAATCCCTTTAACTGTTCCAACGACCCCACCACCCACCGCAACATCAATATCCAGAACTTATTTAAAGTTCTAAATCTTGTCTCTTTCCCCTCATCTTTCACACTGCAACCTTTTGAAAACTCAATGCGACCACAACAACACCCTTTCAACTAGTCAACTTAAGTTGTTTACCTACATAGAAAATGCTTCAATGTCCCATTGACCCTCTCTGAAAAATTTCCTTTCCTCTCCCCACCCAGACTTCTGACACTTTCATTTGACCTTCACCCCTTTTACTGTTATCCTTTGCAATTTTTATAATCAAATACATGACATCATGTAAATATTCATTATGTACATTTGCTAAACCTTTCGTTTTCATTTGGTGTTCAAAATTATGTTAAAAAATGTGATGTTGATGTACTTGTTTTAATTGCAAATAAAAGTATTACAAAAAAAAAGAAAAAAAAAGAAAAAAAAAATCATGTGAGTATCACCCGAACAAACCACTTGTATATGGTCTTAACTAACCACAAAACATGTCACATGATCAATGTGGGTAATAAAATTTTACATCCTTGACAAACAGTCAGCCACAACATTATCAGTTCCCTTAATATAGGAAATTTCCAGATTAAAGTTTTGGAAATATATAAAAAAAAAAAAAAAAAAGACCTGTTCTCATGCTCTATCCATAGAGAAAGACACAAAAATATGACCTCAAACACGGACCATACATTATAAAATAACGTATATTGTTGAGGTATTAAATCATCAAATAAATAACGCCTTCAAGTACGTAAATCTCTTTAGAGGTCATCCATTTATGACGTCCACACATATTTTTTTGGATGTTGGACCCCTCCCCCTCTTAAGTCCACAAAAGTCCACTTAATTCGCAAAAGTCTATTTTTTTCAGACTCCCCTCCCCCCTTTTGTCTGGACGTCATAATTGGATGACCCTTTACATTCCCATTTGAAAAACATTTTCTAACTAATTTCAAAGTGCACATATTAAAGTCCTGGTACATTGACAACATTCTCTCGGTCAACTCGCTTTTATGATTTTATAAAATAGAACTTTAAAAATACTTGGAAACCCAGCCATGTTGCTTGCATCAAAAACTACGATAATAGCACGTGAAAGGTGGGGGTCGTAAAATACTTTGTTGATCACTTCCCCCATCTGTTGGCTCTGATCTGTATATGATGTAGGAAGGTGAAGATCAACATGATACATTTTAGAGAGCATCAACTGCAACGTTCTCCTAGCTGTTTAAAAACTCTAAGTATTGTGTTTGTGGCCGTGTTTTATCTTTCTTTGGACACATGTTAATGTATAACTGTACGTGTTACATAGATAACCGAAATATAATCTGGTATCAAAACATCTTATGTTTTTTTTCATTATCATCAATAGAACTAGACTTGCCCAAAACATGAGCAACCAAACGTCCTTGAGATAATTAAAAAACATACTGAAGGAAGATATTATTTTCAACTAGTGGCTTCTGAAAAAACAGTTTCAAATTAAAGTTATTGACTGTGGTTATGGAAAATGGACAATAGATGTTGATTGTAAGGAAAATCACAGTTTTTTAGGCACTTACGTCATTTTTATTTTGAGTGCTTGGTAACTCTAATTATCGATCATAGTAAACTGTACATGCCACAGTAGGGATTATTTTTTAAACTCACAGATACCATGTACTTCTAAACTGTGAAGACTACATGGTCCACTGAACCTGATCTCCATGTTTCATACATTGATAATGTGATGCCAAGATAAAGATTTGAAGTCAAAAGGCCATTTATATATACATGTGAAAAGAATTCAATAATGGCATAATGCAAAACCAAACTTAAATATAAGCAATTGATAGCGAGAGCTCACATTTAGGGATTACATCGAAGAAATATCACCTCAAGACCTGGTCGTAGAGGCAAGAAGTTGATAAATCAAAGGAAGAAACACGCAGGAGTTATGCACAATGTCCAACCGAGAAAAAAAAAATTAAGCTGAGTACCCCAAAATATGGAAGATGATTGTTAATTTATTGTTTATTGGGCTTAAAACATAATATTTGATGAATGGTGGAAAACCTACGAAGGGGTTAATTTTTCAAGATGACCGCCGTTGTCATAGTTATCAGGATTTTTTTACCATTTTTTTTTATTGAAAATGCAAATGCAGGTGTATCTTTAAAAAGCTGTAAAGAAATAACTGTTTTCTAACGAAAATTAAAAAAAAAAAAGTGTGTTTTTTTTTTTACCGGCGCCCACCCCCAACGATTCAAATATTTAAAAAAAAAATGATAACATTAATTGGAATTTTGAGACGCTAAAACCAAATGTACATAATCTGACTAGATCTACAAACACGGACACAACGTGTGAAGCCACTTACATTGTAATAAAAGGAGAATATTAAGGATATGGATTGTTTTTGTTTGGGGAGTAAATGCTGTATCGTCTGCATAGGCTAAAATTGTTTTGTTCGATAAGCTTGGTATGTCTATTACTCTGATTTATTTATTGTACCTAATGCTTTGTAAGATAAGTTTTTAGTCATGCAACTCTATTGTAAATAAAAACATGTAAATTACTAAAACAAATTCATAAAAAAGGGTTTAAAAATAAGCTTTTGTGTAAAAATGCACTAACAAATAGAAAATAAATTATACACTACTATTTAAATTACTAAAAAGAAAAGCTTGGGTCTCTTCCTACATATTAGTAGAGGTATCCAATAGTTGAATATTTTTTTTTTACAATATACTATGTTTAACGTATAAATATATTCAAAGTCATAAGCCTCCGTGCATTCAATTGTCAAATAGTCGTCAGATCTCATTATGACGTGTGGTCATTACAGTTGGTGCTTATTGCTATGGAAGTTTTAATGTTACTTTATGCGGTTGAATTATCGTTTCTATCACCGAAAGGCGCAACGACTTTGTTTTAGTAAATTGGTATTTAACAGCGACCTCCCATTTGCATGATGTAAGGCAAAAGTGGAGATGTATGGATAGTGTTTCTTCCAGACTTTTTTCTACAGGGGGTTGGTAAAAATATGTGTTTTTTATATAAATTCACCCCCCCCCCCCCGAAGTGATGCCTGGAAGAAACTTTGTGTATGGACGGGGGGTGGGGGGATACTACAAATCCAAAATTGCCTGGATGTCATAAATTGATGAACCATTATTTAGTAACGCTATGCAATAAAGAACTATTTGTGTGTATACAATTGAAACAACATTTTAACAATGTAGTCCATTTCATGTTTTTGTCATCCAAATGTAGACAAGACTCGCCCGGCATAATATGATCTCAAATGATTTATGTAATATTATGTACTATATTGGAAAATATACCATCTAAGCTTAGTATGAGTATATAGAGTTAGCTGCCATCTGCGTCTACTTATCGTAAAAACTGATTTCCATTAGGTGCAATGACCAGTTTCACAAAGAAACAAAAGTACCTGAGACTCGAAGCTTTTCTACTATTTTATGTATGACTCATTTTGTATAACTATGCATATAATTGGAAATGTATTCAATGCAGATAAAAAAAACAACAACCTCAATACGCCCCCCCCCCCTCTCCGTTTTTGCATTCTTTTGACTACACTTGCTCTCTGTTAATAAATTAATTTAAAACTTAAATGAATTTTTCATTTTTTATTATATTGTTTTAAAAATAGTTTTTTTTTTTTTCTTGTTTTAAAAATATGCGATAGCACAATTGGAATTAAGGCAGGAGGCAGAGCAGTATATGAACGAAGTATTTCGAGAGTAGTTGGATTTAGAAATAAAAACATCACTGCTTTATGTGGTTACGATTACATAAATAATATAATAGTTACATAGGAAATGACCCATTATTTTTTCTCTTCAATAAATGAAAGAAATAATTCAATCAAATATTTATATAATTTTATTTTTCTATTAAAGTATTTTAAACCGACTTGTATTTCTAAACTATTTAAGCAATTTATTTAAAGTTCCCTCCCCTGCTAAACTTAAAACATGAATCGGAATATACATAACACAAATTGCATGAAGCTTGGTTGAATATAATTGT